>NC_136061.1:1271468472-1271605972 GCF_964261635.1 Lissotriton helveticus
TATGCCCTGCAAAGCTCACCACTTGTTTTCAATTTATTTATGGGCATCATGGGCGGTGCTTCTTTGCCGCACTGGAATGCTGGGACACGTAGTCCTTAGTGGTGAGTATACCTTTATATCCTTAGTAGGTGCAGCGCATAATTGTCAAAATTACAGTTCATTTAAACTCCTATAGTAGGATGGGAGACGGAGCAAGGCGAGTTAATTTCAAACAGAGAGCGACTTGCAATGCGGAGCAGATTCGTTCTTCTCCACAATCTTTCAAAGTCCTGAAATGGTGCTCCTCTCCACGGCAGGGGCCACCGTGTGATTATGTTGAAAACAAAGTGCCCTTAAGCAGCGAGTGGTCACTCAACGTCGCGCTCCTCAGTGTAACCTCGCAGCTGCTCACCTCACTGCCCTCATTAATCATATTCCATGCCGACACGTTTCAAGGTCTTTGCGCCTCTTCTTCATGGGCTGACAAGTATGCACTGCAAAGCTCACCACTTGTTTTCAATTTATTTATTGCCATCATGGGCGGTGCTTCTTTGCCGCACTGAAATGCTGGGACATGAAGTCCTTAGTGGTGAGTATACCTTTATATCCTTAGTAGGTGCAGCACAGAATTGTCCCAATTACAGTTCATATAAACTCCTATAGTAGGTTGGGAGACGGAGCAAGGCGAGTTAATTTCAAACAGAGAGCGACGTGCAATGCGGAGCAGATTCGTCCTTCTCCACAGCCTTTCAAAGTCTTGAAATGGTGCTCCTCTCCACAGCAGGGGCCGCCGTGTGATTATGTTGAAAACAAAGTGCCCGTAAGCAGCGAGTGGTCACTCAACGTCGCGCTTCTCAGTGTAACCTCGCAGCTGCTCACCTCACTGCCCCCATTAATCATATTCCATGCCGACGCGTTTCGAGGTATTTGCGCCTCTTCTTCATAGGCTGACAAGTATGCACTGAAAAGCTCACCACTTGTTTTCAATTTATTTATTGGCATCATGGGCGGTGCTTCTTTGCCGCACTGGAATGCTGGGACATGTAGTCCTTAGTGGTGAGTATACCTTTATATCTTTAGTAGGTGCAGCACAGAATTGTCACAATTACAGTTCATTTATACTCCTATAGTAGGATGGGAGACGGAGCAAGGCGAGTTAATTTCAAACAGAGAGCGACGTGCAATGCGGAGCAGATTCGTTCTTCTCCACAGCCTTTCAAAGTCCTGAAATGGTGCTCCTCTCCACGGCAGGGGCCGCCGTGTGATTATGTTGAAAACAAAGTGCCCTTAAGCAGCGAGTGGTCACTCAACGTCGTGCTCCTCAGTGTAACCTCGCAGCTGCTCACCTCACTGCTCCCATGGGGCAACAATGGATTTAAATGAAGCATTTACCAGCGGAGCCCACTGAAGGTTGTAAGTTGTAAGTGACTCTGTTTAAGAACTACAAGTTCCAGCATGTTAATGACGCACTGCGCAAAGCCCACTGGGGGTAGTTAAATGAGGCATGCTGTGAGGGAAAATTTTCAGAGTCATTCTGCTGCACTTGCTAATCACCCATGATTAAGAGGCAGGAGCCTCGAAACGCGTTGGGACACTTAATTTTTGAAAGCTGATGCCTGTTCTTTTGTGGAAATAAACCGGATTGTTTTCCTCTAAAGTCGTGTGCGCTCTCATTGCTCTGGGGCATCTTTTGGATTTAATTAAGTTACACGGCAGCCCTGCCGTGGAGAGCTGCACCATTCCTTCACTAATGGGAGGCTGGAGTTGAACTGTGCCGAATTCATCAGCACTTCAGAGGAGATTAATAGGAATGGGCGTCAGCTTCAAGGCCCACTGGGGACAACAATGGATTTAAATGAAGCATTTAACAGCGGAGCCCACTGAAGGTTGTAAGTTGTAAGTGACTCTGTTTAAGAACTACAAGTTCCAGCATGTTAATGACGCACTGCGCAAAGCCCACTGGGGTATTTAAATGAGGCATGTTGTGAGGGAAAATTTTCAGAGTCATTCTGCTGCATTTGCTAATCACCCATGATTAAGAGGCAGGATCCTCGAAACGCGTTGGTACACTTAATTTTTGAAAGCTGATGCCTGTTCTTTTGTGGAAATAAACCAGATGGTTTTCCTCTAAAGTCGTGTGCGCTCTCATTGCTCTGGGGCATCTTTTGTATTTAATATATATATATATATATATATATATATATATATATATATATATATATATATATATATATATACCTACTGGCGGTCGCCAGTAGGTAGTTATAGTTAGGATTGGCTACCATAGGAAATTCTGAACATTCTATTGGGAATAACTTTGCCGCCAATTGAGGGATCTGCCTTTAATTTTCCTTAAAATGGTCTCGCTGCGCTCCGCTCCTTCCCTGAAAGTTTTGGGGGTATTCGTGAAGTGGGGGCTGAGAAAAAAGGGGGGTCCAAAACGTGTTTTCTCCATGTTAATTTCCATAGGACGGTCTGACAAGTCTACAGCCCGTACCGCTGAACGGAATTACGCCAAACTTGGCAAAATTGTAGGGACTGGTACGCAGATGTGCCTTTGCTATGTTTGGTGAAAATTGCTCCAGTGGTTTTTATGAAAATTAACTTCAAAAACACATATATATCTATAGGCGCGCTCCGAGCGCTCACGGGTGCGCGTACCGGGGAGCGCACCCGGCGCGCTACGGGAGTGCGAAATCGGAAAGCTGATTGGCTGTCGGGTGTCTGTCAATATTCTAAACAGTCCGGAGAGTTCGCCATCTTGTGTCTTGGTAGAATCGAGCCACAAGAGGTGAAAAAAGAAAGGGGGATATAATTAAAAGGGGGCAGAGTAGATAGCCTCTGACCCCCTAGGTTTTCTGAGGGGGGCCTAGAAGGACCCTGAGGGGCAAAAAAACGTTTTGTTTTTTATTAAAATTTTCGCGGGGTAAGCGCTGGGTGCGTTCCCGGGTACGCTCTCCGGTACGCGCACCCTGAGCGCACCACGGGGAAAAACTGTGTAAAAAAATAGAGTTAAAAAATAATGTAGAGTGTTTAGTGGTAAGTTAGCTCTGAAAAGAGCTGTTTTGTTCATTGGGTGTTTTTTGTCCCTACAAGTAGGTACCAATGCAGAGTCTTATATTTAAGAGGAAAACTTTATTCCCCTCATCTGTAAAATGCACACCATCTCTCCTATAGATGTCTTGCATGTTGTAACGCAAGTTGTCGTGGTAAATGGATCCCATAGCATAGTCTCTGAGGTAAGCAGAAACAGATTTATTTACATGTTTCCTTGCTTTTTCAATCTGTGGACAAAATTGGGTGGACCAGTTCCATTTTTGCCTTTGGCATATATTAGAAAATACCAAGGCAGTTTTTGGAAAAAGTGACATCAATTGCCGAAAGATGTCCTTTAAAAGCATTTCCGGACCTACCCCAGTCAAAGTGCCCAAATCATTTCCACCACAGTGCATAATTATAAGGTCAGGGTGTGGTAAATGCATAAAGGATTTTATCAATGGTATCAATTGGTGACTCCTCAATCCTCTTTGTCCAATCCATACAATGTTCACGATTGGTAAATCAAGATTGTAAATACCTCTGTTAGTTGCGTATTTTTGAGCCCAGTGGACATAGCTATGACCCACAAACCAGATTCTTTTCATTTTGAAGGTAGGTGTGTGAAGGTAGGTGTGCTTCTAGTCAGATGAGTTGTGGAAATGAAAGGCAGTTTGATTATGATAAAAAAGTGTTTGATAATCAGTGCAGATGAATAAGTAGAAATGATTGTAGCTTTGTTAAAAATCTGCACTGAAAATTAGGGTGAATGTTTTTTTTTTAAAGAAGTCATTTCAATGGTTGAGAAAAAGTCATTTAAAGAAACATTGCATTTTATTAGCTAGTAGATTGAGAGGTCTAGCAGGCTTGATGGATTTTTTTGCAACATAGTAAAATGAACTTGTGAACTCTGTGGTGGTTTTAGAGGAAGTTACCATGGTTACTTGGTGAATGAGCACTGGGGGGATGGGTGAATGTTATGTGAGTTTCAAAGTCTTGAACTCTTCAAGCTATTAAAATGTGCAGTTTGGTTTTGAATTTGTGGGGGAACAATTTTTATTGGCTATGTGCAAGAATATGGCTCTGAAATCAGAAAGAATCTGTGCCATTATTGAAAGGCTCCCAGTGAAGGAAGCATTGTTCAGAGTTTCCGTATAAGAATTTCTGTTGACTGTGACTGACACTGTTTGACATCTTCTAAACCATTTTTAAAGGTGAGTAATGATTCTTTTAAAAAAGATAGAGAGTTTAAAGATTGTTTACAAGTATCATAGTATGTGTCTCTGTGAATTAAGGAATTATATTTTTACCTGTATCCATAATGTTAGCTGTGTGTTTATATGGTAGTCTTCTTTATAAACTGTTTTTTATAATTGGATTAAATGCTGGTTTAGAAATTGTGTAATGGTTTCATTGGAGTTGTAAATATGCTCATTTTTTTGAAGCACATTGTGCAACCTGTAGCATGGGTAGAAAGAGTGAATGTCTGGAGAGGGATAGGCGTAGCAGGTAGAAAACCATATGAAATGGTGGGGAGATGCATAAAGTATTTCAGAAATGGTATCAAAAGAGATGTAATATAAGATAAAGAGTAACATATTTACAAGACTTTTGCACAATTTTAGACATGGATGGAAGCAGAAAATGCATGTAGAAAAATAAAATATGTACCCAGACAAGAATATGAAATGCTGTGAGAGATGTTAAAATTGTGAGAGTCTACCTTATAAACAGACAGCTATGTCAAAGATTGTGCACGCAGCTTGTAAATATGCAGGCAGACAAAGCAATCTTTGACATAGCTGTGTGTTTATAAGGTAGACTCTCACAGTGATAAGATCTCTCACAGAATTTCATATTCTTGTCTGAGTGCATATTTACAAGCTGTGTACACAATCTTTGATATAGCTGTGTATTTATAAGGTAGACTCTCACAATGTTAACATCTCTCACATTACATAAGGTAAGGTCATGAGCTTGTCCCATGTGAAAGGATGCATTGCTGGAAATTATTTTTTTTACTACAATTTTTTGCACTGTTTTTCCCTGTGGTGCGCTTGAGGGCCTCATTTATGAGACTGTTGGAACTGGGGTCACCAGCTCCCCGTGGGTAGCATGGCACGAGCGGGTAGGCATCCGAAAGCTTATGTGTAAAGCGACAATACAGCACACGCAACCACTGAGACAGAAAAATGGGCACGCAACGAGTGTCGCCACTCCAGTTAGTTTGTATAAAAATTAAATAACTTTTATATAGAGCAGAGTCAGGGTAATCAAAAATTGCAATATCAGTAACTTATTAGTTTTCTTCAAAATTCATATGTTTCAACACTTGGCAATGGAGACTAGATAAATAAATATGCAATATAAGATAAATATTAAATATTAGATGATATTAAGTGTAGATAACCACAGACCTCACCCTAGCCTTGCTTCTTATCAGCACCTGTAAGGAATACAACACAAAGGCAACCAAATGACATTGCATCTCATTGGTTCTGCAGGCATTTTACCCACTTCTCACCAAGCAAGGGTGAACATCTCCTTAAACCCTTTCAGGAAAAATAACCAGGCACTTAGCCAAGAGTAAGCGGCTCATTTTGGCAAGAACCAACACATCAATAGTACATTTCAGTGTTCCAATCAGGAAAGAAATAACGTTCCGCTATACAGCAGTAAACATGTGAATAGGTAACTGTAGGCTTTCAGTAAATGCAGCACTAAGTGGGAGAAAACATTTCATTAAGAATAAACATCCCCTTGTGCAGGTATAACCCACTCCTTAATCAGGAATAACCATTTTAGGAATCACTCCTAGTATGAATAAGCATTTCCTAGATTAGGGCTACACATTTCATAAGCTACAATACATTTCTGTAGGCCATAAAGAACATTCCCCCTAAGCAGATGTAGAACTTCCTCTGAGGCCAACGTAAAACATTTCATTAGGCCAGAATCACCCCACCTCATCAGGTAAGAGTAAACATTTCCTTTATTCAGGAGCAAAACACTTTAACAGGTAAGCATGAGCACCATGGGCTTGACTTACGCCTATTAAACTTTTCCCTATGTAAATAGAAACATCTCCTTTTTCAGGAGCACAAATATCTCATTAGGCAAAGCCAATCTTGAAGTAAAATGAAAACTTTCATTAGGCATGAAGAAACAGTTAGTTTCCCAGCGATAAGCCTCTCATGGAGCAAAGATACCTTGCCTCCGTTAACAATAAGTAACATTCCTCAGGGCCTAGCGTTACCTGATAGTCAACTCTATTAAACTCGGGCCCCAGAGGTGTCTCTCAGGGTTCTAGCCAAGACTCAGTGACCATTTCATCACAGGAATCAGTGTTCCCCTCCTTAGCACTAAACATTCCCTTCAGCAAGGATAAACATGGTATTAGCCAAGAACATTTCATCTGGGGTAATCATTTCCATTAAACAGGAAATGAACAATGCATCAGGCAAGGAGTAAACAGGTCATGGCCGGTAAGACATTTCCTCCATCGAGGAAACACCTCATCAAGCAAGAGAACATTTCTTGAGGCAATAATCATTTCAGCAGTTATGCAAACATTCCAACAGGTAAGTAACCCATTCATTAGGCGAATCATAACATTAGGCAGTAATGGACACCTCCTTAGATAACTCTATGCACCTCTACTCCCCTAGTATTCCTTCAACATTTCCTTAAGCATAGGTGGGACACTGGTGTAAAGGGCCAGACAACATCTCCCCACAACCAGTGTGGGTAAATCATTCCTTCCCGCAGCACTCCTTTCTCAACTCCTGGGTTGGTAGTCTATAAAGAATAATTCCCCAGCCAGAGGGTCAATGGAGGGCTACTGCCCAGTTCAGGAAGCCTCGTGGCCACAACAGGAGCCAATGGGGTTCAACAACAGTGTTCCCCAGGGGAGGGGCAAACTCGGGGCCTTCTCCGGCCTTCCGCCCCCTCCCCGGGGGTTTACCTTCGTACTTCGGGCATCCACCTGGATTGCGCTGGCAGGTGGAGGCTCTCGCTGTCTCTGGGATTCACTCTTGGCCCTTCCGGGGCCTGCACCGGCTGGAGGTGGGGCTCTGACTCTCTCGGAGCCCTCCTCGATAATGACCGGCTGTTCCCAGGCCTTCTGCAGCCTCCACGGCCTGGGAACCAATCAGGATACGGCTCCTGGGGGCGTGACACTGGCAGCCAATGGCTGCGCGGCTAATGACGCGGCCGGGGCACCCCCGTCACATGGGGTGAGCGTCCTGGCCTCCCATGCCTAGCGCGGCCTGACGAGAATTCGCGGTGGCCTCCTCACGTTCAGGCCGGCGCGGCCCACAGCAGCATGGCTGGGGCCTCCTCACGTTCAGGCCAGGCACGGCCCACAGCAGCACGGCGGCGGCCCCTCCTGGCACCGGGGGCCGCCGGGCGATTGATGGCGATGTCGGAGCCTCAGGGCAACGCCGGTGAGTTCCTCAAGGAGCACTGCGAAGTCGCAGCAGCGCTCCGGGGACACAGCACTTCCACGGGCGACAGGGGCGACAGCGCTGGGCAGCAACAGCGCCAGGGGCACAGCGCTCCACCCAGTTCAGCAAGCCAGAAGGCACCCCAGACTCCAGCGCCTCTTAGGGACACATCACTCTCCAGTGCCCCAGCAGGTCAAAGAGATACAGCGCCTCGAGGACCACCGCACTCCTCACAGATTCGTCCACCCCAGCGCATCACAGGACCTAGCAGGTGAGCGCTTGAGGCAACATTTCAGCGCTTCTCAGGGGGGCATACCAGAAAGCGTTTGAGCGGCAATTAGGCAGGACAGGCCACACAACAGTGGCAGATCATGGGTACTAGCGCTAAGTAGGGAGCGCTTAGCAAGTAGTTCAGTTCAGTCAGAAACAGGTCAAGGCCACACTGGGGGCACAGGATGGATACAGCGCCGGTACCTGGTTGATCCCCTGTAGTCCTGTGGGCAGTTAGGCTTCTTCTTGGCGCTTCAGGTTTCTTGCGCCCTTGTAAATACCGGTTTCTTGGTTCCTTAAAAAGGGGGGGGTTGAGTTGATGGCTGGTATCAAATCTCCTCAGCCGGTCAACTCGGGTGGACTCTGGGTTCCCCTCCCGCCGGGCCAGATCAGGGGGTAAGTTCAGGATTCCTCAACACTTGGAAGGCAACACCTAAGCCCTGTCACTTCCAGTATCATAGGTCCCTGACTAGGCCCCACTGCCTAAAACTCCTGCGTAGGTTCTTCCCCAGGTCTGTGGTCCCTCAATCTGACAGGAAAGTTTCCCTCCCTTTCCTTATATAGTGCCAGTTGACAGTTGGCAGTGGCAGTTGGTGCCACCTCACCGGTTCCAGAAGGTTCCAGGAGGTTCTACCATTATGGCTATGGACAGGCTGGCAGGCTAGTATGGATACATTGTTTGAGGGTTCTAGTCAGCTCCTGACTACTAGAATGCGCCCACAAAGACCGCGCTCCAGTAGCAGGGGTCAGTGGCGGCCATGTTAGGGGAAGTGGGCACCTGCACCTTAACATTACTTTAACATTACACAGGGCTTTCTTCACTACACAAGGCCTATACACTTTTATTACAATGGGGGACATCCTTAATTAGGGAAGCCAAAAGTGAAACATTTCTGGGGAAAGGGCCAAGTCCTACAGAGACCATGCGTCATTTTTACGCCGCTGGTGCGTCACTTTTTGTGACACAGCATTGGTGTAAAAATTGCACCTTGTTGAGTTATATTTACAAAGTGACGCATCTAGGTAGATGCGTCACTTTGTAAAGCCCTGTGCCACATTATATGTGCGTCAGGTGTAATGTATGCAAAGGGGGCGTATTGACGCAAAGAAGGGTTGTACAAATGATGCAGTGAAATCTATGAGATTTCACTGCGTCAGTTTTAGGACGCTGTTGTGTCTTTATTTTGCACCTGCCTCACAGTAGGTGTAAGACTGACGCAGGCCCTTTCAGTTAAGGCTTGCCCCATGTGAAAGGATGCATTGCTGGAAAATATTTTTTTAAATGGCATACATTGAGATAGAATATACAAAAAAAGAGAGACATATTTACAAGCTGCGTGCACAATCTTTGATATAGTTGTGTGTTTATAAGGTAAACTTTTTTATAAATTGTTTTTTATGCTTGGATTCAATGCTGGTTTAGAAATTGTGTAATGGTTTCATTGGAGTTGTAAATATGTTCATTTTTATGAAGCACATTGTACAACCTGTAGCATGGGTAGAAGGAGTGAATGTCTAGAGAGGGATAGGAATAGCAGATAGAAAACCATATGAAATGGTGGGGAGATGCATAAACACATAGCTATGTCAAAGATTGTGAACGCAGCTTGTAAATATACAGGCAGACAAAGCAATCTTTGACATAGCTGTGTGTTTATAAGGTAGACTCTCACAGTGATAAGATCTCTCACAGCATTTCATATTCTTGTCTGAGTGCATACTTACAAGCTGTGTGCAAAATCTTTGACACAGCTGTGTATTTATAAGGTAGACTCTCACAATGTTAACATTTCTCACATTACATAAGGTAAGGTCATGAGCTTGCCCCATGTGAAAGGATGCATTGCTGGAAATTATTTTTTTTACTACAAATTTTTACACTGTTTTTCCCTGTGGTGCGCTTGAGGGCCTCATTTATGAGACCATGCGTCACTTTTACGCCGCTGGTGCGTCACTTTTTGTGACCCAGCAGTGGTGTAAAAATTGCACCTTGCTGAGTTATATTTACAGGGGGCGTATTGACGCAAAGAAGGATTGTACAAATGATGCAGTGAAATCAATGAGATTTCACTGCGTCACTTTTAGGACGCTGTTGTGTCTTTATTTTGCACCTGCCTCACAGTAGGTGTAAGACTGACGCAGGCCCTTTCAGTTAAGGCTTGCCCCATGTGAAAGGATGCATTGCTGGAAAATATTTTTTGAAATGGCATAAATTGAGATAGAATATACAAAAAAAGAGAGACATATTTACAAGCTTCGTGCACAATTTTTGATATAGTTGTGTGTTTATAAGGTAGACTTTTTTATAAATTGTTTTTTATGCTTGGATTCAATGCTGGTTTAGAAATTGTGTAATGGTTTCATTGGAGTTGTAAATATGCTCATTTTTATGAAGCACATTGTGCAACCTGTAGCATGGGTAGAAGGAGTGAATGTCTAGAGAGGGATAGGATTAGCAGATAGAAAACCATATGAAATGGTGGGGAGATGCATAAACACACAGCTATGTCAAAGATTGTGAACGCAGCTTGTAAATATACAGGCAGACAAAGCAATCTTTGACATAGCTGTGTGTTTATAAGGTAGACTCTCACAGTGATAAGATCTCTCACAGCATTTCATATTCTTGTCTGAGTGCATACTTACAAGCTGTGTGCACAATCTTTGACACAGCTGTGTATTTATGAGGTAGACTCTCACAATGTTAACATCTCTCACATTACATAAGGTAAGGTCATGAGCTTGCCCCATGTGAAAGGATGCATTGCTGGAAATTATTTTTTTTACTACAATTTTTTACGCAGTTTTTCCCTGTGGTGCGCTTGAGGGCCTCATTTATGAGACCATGCGTCACTTTTACGCCGCTGGTGCGTCACTTTTTGTGACACAGCAGTGGTGTAAAAATTGCACCTTGTTGAGTTATATTTACAAAGTGACGCATCTAGGTAGATGCGTCACTTTGTAAAGCCCTGTGCCACATTATGTGTGCGTCAGGTGTCATGTATGCAAAGGGGGCGTATTGACGCAAAGAAGGGTTGTACAAATGATGCAGTGAAATCTATGAGATTTCACTGCGTCACTTTTAGGACGCTGTTGTGTCTTTATTTTCCACCTGCCTCACAGTAGGTGTTAGACTGACGCAGGCCTTTTCAGTTAAGGCTTGCCCCATGTGAAAGGATGCATTGCTGGAAAATATTTTTTTAAATGGCATAAATTGAGATAGAATATACAAAAAAAGAGAGACATATTTACAAGCTGCGTACGCAATCTTTGACATAGTTGTGTGTTTATGCATCTCCCCACCAATGCTGTGAGAGATGTTAACATTGTGAGAGTCTAGAAGCATATTGTGTTTTTGTATGGTGTATATTGAAAATGAATTTTGGAAATTAATTAGGTTTCTGCTTTGCTTTGGAGTGGTCATTTAAATGGGTTGTGCTTTTTGTTAAAAACGATTTAGTATGGAAAATGTTTTTTGGTAAAAAGTCTGGTGTATATATTTATGCTTATAGATAGGTGGCCTGTTTTTGGCCAGTAGAGACAGACACGGTACATTTTATCTAATATTCTGATCATGTGCCTAAGGTCACACTGTGACTGAAGCTTGATTCACCCATCACTGTGATCTTAAGCAGAGTCACACATACTGTTGGCAGAGACAGACATGGTACATTATATCTAACATTATGATTATGTGCCTAAGATCACACTGTGACTAAAGGTTGATTCACCCATTATTGTGTTGTTAGGCAGAGTCACATATACTGTCGGCAGGGATAGACATGGTACATTATAATTAAAATCTTATTAATCTGTTTAAAATCACACTGTGAGTGAAGCTTGATATAATGAGCAACTAGAGTGCTAACATTCAGAATATATGGCAAATGTGTGACACATCTGAATGCCTTCTTGATGGATTCAAAGTAAACAAGTATTGAAAATACAATAGATTTGGTGTGATCTTAGGCACATGTGTACCATATTACATGTAATCTACCATTTCTTTGTCTGCAAGCAGTATATATGTCTCTGTTCATATTATTTCAAATTATTTTCAGGCGAAAAACAGGCCACCTATCTATAAACAAGACATAACATTAATTAGTAAATTATATTTAACATTGTGGAAGCGGTTTGTAAGTATGCCAATGACACCTTTACACTATTTCTGGACCAGCATTAATGTAAAACATTCAGATTGTTTTGCAAATGTGTTACACATCTGAATGCCTTCTTGATGGAACCTAAGTAAACAAGCATTGAAAATGCAATAGTTTTGGTGTGATTTTAGGCACATGTCCATGATATTACATGTAATCTACCATCTCTGTCTGTGGAAGCAGTATGTGTGTCTCTGCACAAATTATTTCTCTGTATCTACAGGTCAAAAACATGCCATCTATATATAAAGAAAATATAACATTAATTAGTAAATTATAACTAACATTGTGCAAGCGGTTTGTAAATATGTCAATGAAACCTTTACACCATCTCTGGTCCAGCATTAATGTCAAACATTCAGAATTTATTGCAAACGTGTGACACATCTGAATGCTTTCTTGATGGAATTAAAGTAAATAAGTATTGAAAATGTAAAAGATCTTGCCCTCAGTGTCACATATACTGTTGGCAGTGACAGACATGGTACATTATATCTAAAATGCAATTAATCTGTCTAAGATTACACTGTGAGTGAACCTTGAAATAATGAGCAACTAGAGTGCTAACATTCTAAATTTATGGCAAATGTGTGACACATCTGACTGCTTTCTTCATGAAAGCAAGGTAAACTAGCATTGAAAATGCAATAGATTTGGTGTGATCTGAGGCACATGTGTACGATATTACATGTAATCTACAATCTCTGTCTGTACAAGCACTATGTGTGTCTCTGCACTAATTATTTCTCTGTATCTACAGGCCAAAAACAGGCCACCTATTTATAAACAAGATGTAATATTAATTAGTAACTCGTTTTTGACACAAAGCAAAGCACATGTAATGTAAATGAGCTTTTTGTTGTATACTACTGTTTATATTGTTTACTTATTGTAATTGCTATGTAATATGTTTGTAGTGGTGTATAATATGTTTTTTTTTGTTTTCCGCAGATTATAATCATCTATACAAACAAACACAAAGATGCCTTCTAAAAACAGAGAAGATAAAAATTATAAACGGAAATTAAGGTCTAAGGAAAAAGAAAATCAAGAAGCAACCAAAATAAAATCTTCAGAGAAAAAGAAACATGCTCCTGGTAAGCAAAGTAAAAATTTTCTGAGGAACCTTTTGAAATATCAAGCAAAAAAAGTTGTTTACCTAAGAAAAATGAAACACCTGTAATTTTAAAAAAGACAGGATATCCTTCTAAAAATGTTAGACATGTACAAGGAGACAATATCTTGCAAAGAAATATAAGAAGTAAACAATTTTCTGACATTCGTAGACGAATGTTTTACAACAGAATTGTTTTAAATTTATTAAAAAATATCAAAACGTATAAAAAAAGACTGCTTTTTACAAGAAAAAACAAAACATAGTTAAGATTGTGGATGAAGCATTTAAAGTGAAAAAAAGATTGTTTAGTTTAGTAATGAATAGAATTCGTACACTTGATAAGATAATCAATGTGTTCAAATCAAAATGGAAGTGGAGGAGAGTAATTAATTTCTGTGTTGTTTTTTCTGGAGAATGGAAGCATAGTTCAAGTTCTGAGCCATATTTTAATGAAGAAAGTTACTTTCAAGATAATGATTTGGTGCATGCAGTTGACACCAGTGGTCGAGCATATGAGGTGAAGGTTGGTTGTCCGGCTGAAAAAGAAGATACAAAAAAAAAAAAAAGAAGTGTCTCGAAATACAGAAGAGGTGTTAGCAAATGATGTTTTAGGGAGCTGTCCTAAGGCTTCAGTGTATACATGGAATTGTAGTAAAATTTGTAGTGTTCGACAGGAATCAATTTATTTGTTTTGCAATTTCTTACGGACATATACTAAGAAAAGTGTGAAACAAAAAATAAAAAATTTACAAGACTTAGATCCTTGTAGACTGAGAGAAAAAACGGGTTTGCAAGGGCATTCATTGGCTTGTCATTCAAGAAAAGTATGTCAGAGTGTTTTTCATCATTTTAGGATGTTAGCAGTGCATCATAATACAGTGAGGAAATTAGTGAGAAGGTTGTACTATGCAAAAAGTCCAGCACTTAAACTAAAACAGTTAAACAGTGCTCTTTTGCATGGAACTGAATTAGATGTCAAAAACATTTGTGATGAAATTGAGTCTTGTTACTTTAGTGGAAAAGAGGTCAGTACAGAATTTGATACACTAATAGAAGGTAATGTAGAAGAGAATGAAGAGATTTTAAGTACAGAAAATTTTGAAAATGAAATTATAAAGTTTAAAGTCAAATCAAGTGAAAGGCCTAATTTTTCTTGTGTTTTTTGTCGACAAATTCATTATAAGCATCAGACTAGATTAGTTGATTTATATGTAAAAAGCGAAACGATAAATAATAATGAGTGGAAGGATTTTGCTACTTATTTGTTGGTTGAAAATTGTTTTGATTTGGGCTCTGATCAATGTATTTGTACATATTGCTATAATAAATTAAATGAAAATAAAATGCCTGCTAGAGCTGTTCATAATAATATGGAGTTGGTAGACATTCCTTCTAAATTGATGGATTTAAATACCTATGAGTCTATTCTGATTCAATGTGTGCATCCTTTTCAGGCTATTGTTAGCTTGGAGCCTAAGACTGGGAAATTGCCTCCTTCAGATTTACAGAGAGGATTAAAGGGAAGAGTTGTTTATTTGCCTCTAGATTTTAAGAAAAATATTGATACAATTGGTGTCGAAAAAGTAGAAGAGGAACCTCTGGTTATTCTAGTTAATGGTGTTCCGACAAAAAGTAAGAAAATCTGGCAAGAATTAGTGGATGTTAGGAAAGTCAAGAAGGCAACGTTGTATTTGGTAAAAAATAATCAGTACTATAGAAATGTGTATCTGGGAGAAGAAGAAACAACTGTAGAAGAGGACACTGATGTCTCTGCTGGGCAAATAGAAAAAGTTGATGTCTCTAGAAGTGAAGAAATCTATGAACATTATAGTGTTCAACCATTGCATTCCAAAGAAGTAATGGGGAATGCTATTCACTTGTTTCAGATGAAAAAAGCCGAAGGAAGTCCCATTAGTGTATGGGAAGAAAGTTTGGAAGCTCGTTGTTTTCCACAGTTTTTTCCAACAGGTGAAGGTGGACGATATGACGACCGACCTGTTCAAATTCCTGCACCTGAATACCGGACTTCAAGATTATATGCAGAAGATCCAAGGTTTCGTCAATGCATTCCATATTTGTTCCATCTACTGTTTGAGAGTGACTTGTTTGGACTTTCCTATGCAGTAAACCATATACTGAAAAGTGGAGCATATCTACATAATGTTTCGGCAAGGGATTTTATGGATAAAGTCAAACTGCAAGACAGTGTTTTGGAATCTCAGCTAATTAATCTCATGGCATGTCAGCATGGTACTAACGAGTATTAGTAACGTCGTCATGGGGAATTGAAATGCATGCTAAGAAACTTAGGAACTCCTACATGGTTCCTCACTCTTAGCTGTGCTGAGTATGCTTGGGAAGACTTACTTGAATTTCTACGAGAGGTAAATAAAAACATTGAAAATATTGAATACAAGACACCTGGAGAACTGTGCTCTTTGGATCCAGTTAATGTATGCAGGTATTTCAATAATAGGTTTGAAGCTATGATGTCTTTTATTACAAAGAAAAAAAATCCTCCGCTTGGAGAGGTGTTGGATTTCTTTTGGAGAAAGGAGTATCAAGCAAGAGGTGCTCCTCATATACATATGCTACTATGGATTAAAGATGCACCAAAATTTGGAACAGATTCAGATGACAAAGTGATGAGTTTCATTGAGCAGTATTCTACATGTACTGTTCCGAAAAGTACAGACAAAAACAATTTAAGACAGCAAGTTTTACGCTTTCAAACCCATCGTTGTGGGAAATACTGTCGTCGAAAATACAAATCCAAGGACAAGTTCTACACGAAATGTCATTTTGCATTTCCACGTCCAGTAACATCGAAAGGAAGAGTCAACAATTTTATGTCTTCTCTGCGACATACTGTGACAAGGAAATCACCCAAAAACACATACAACCTAAGAAGAAATGAAGAATCCAAATACATAAATGACTACAACCCAGTCATTTTGTCCATGTGGAATGCTAACATGGACATTCAATATGTGGCTGACAACTCTATTGCAGTGGCTCGATATGTGACGTCTTACATCACAAAATCAGAAAAACGGAACTGAAGGAAATGTGGGAGGAAATTTCACATGAAAAGAGTCTAAGCAAGAAATTATACAGTTACAGTTTAAAGATGTTGTCGCATCGAGAAATTGGAGCGTATGAATGTTCTGATCGGTTGTCATCAGCAAGTCTATATGCCAAATCTAGAAACATCATTTGGGTGAGTCTAGGTCTTGCTGCAACACGAAACCAAGTTTTGAAATCTGTACAAGAAATTGAGTATTTGGCGGAGAAAGAACCAGACAGTACAGATATTTTGAAGACAAACATGTTGGATACATACTATCCAAATAGAAGTACTCACCTTGAGAACGCTTGTCTCTATGAAGTTCTGCAAACCTATACTTTTAAAACGAACATCACAGAAGACATCAATAAAGGTGTATATGCTGTAATTGGATGTGAAGGCTGTTTAGTAAAACAAAGAAAAGGTCATTTGATTAATCGTCGAAAAATGAGTTGTGATTCTCCAGACAAAAGAGAATTTTATTACTTAGCACTTTTACAACTCTTTAAACCTTGGCATAGAGAAGAGGTACTACTTGGAGATTTTCTTACTTATGAAGATTTGTTCAATGCAACCAAAGATACCATAGAATGTCCTGTTTTTTCAAGTTATCTGCAAATGTTGAACGAGGAAATACAGCAAGAAGCTACAATTGCAGCAGAGATTGCTAGAGACAGTTCTCAAGACAGTCAGAGTTCTGCTTCATTGAGTCAGGATCCACTAGGAGGATCAATTATACAAAATGAAGCTGCCACTGCCATGGATGAAGTTGAAAGAGCCATGGAACAAGCTCAGTAGGATGGAGTTGACTTAGAAGATTTGGAAAAAGAACTAAACATTGAACAGGGACAAATATATGACCAAGTCACACAATAAATTGAGCATGGTTTATTACATGAGAAAAAAGAGTGCTCATGTACATCATTTGTGCCTATCCGACTATATGTCAGTGGAGAAGCAGAAACTGGGAAAAGTTTCCTGATTAAAGTGATTGCAACATATTTGCAGAAAAAAACAGAGTCATCGCTCTCTTGTGTTGTTACTGCTCCAACTGGGTTGGCAGCACACAACATTAAAGGAATTACTTTACACCACTTATTGATGCTGCCAGTGGAGCATGATAACAAATTACAATACCACAATCTATCTGGAGAAGCTTGTTGTGAAGTTTCAAGAGTACTAAAGAAAATGAAACTTCTTATCATTGATGAAGTAAGCATGGTATCAAATGTAATGCTTGCTTTTGTGCATTTAAGAATGCAAGAAACTCTTAAAACAGACTATGATGTGTTATTTGGAGGCAAACACATCATTGTTTTTGGAGATTTACTGCAACTAACTCCAGTGAAAGGACAGCCAGTGTTTAAAATGCTTACTCATGAAGATACCAGGAAGTGCTTAGGAAGCATTGGAAATGTTAACATATGGCTAAATTTCAAATATGCAGAACTACTTCAAAATATGTGACAGGCACAGGATGAAAATTATAAAAATATTCTACAAGATGTAAGAATTGGAAAAGTAACTGAGCATGGCAAAAAAGCCTTACATGCACGATTAATTTCAAATTTGTTTCCAAAGGAAAATATTTTCCCAGAGAATATTTTTAAGAAAATTCCTGAAAACAAATCTGTCATATGCTTGATGCCAACTCTGCAAGAATGTTCAATCTTCAACACCAAAATGTTAAAGTTAGAAAATCAAGAGATTGTAAAACTGGAAGCTTTTGATAAAATAGAACATGAAGGAGCCACTATTATTTTGTCGGAAAAGTTGAAAACAAAATTGAATTCTTTAGAGAAGACAATATCTAAAACTGCTGGTATGGAAACGACTCTGTATGCATCTTTAAATTGTCGTATAATTCTACGACGTAATTTACATGTGGAAAGAGGTTTAGTAAATGGAGCAATGGGTCATGTTGTGGATTTTGTGAATTACAGAAATAGAGATGGAATTGAAATTATAAAAATTAAATTTGATGATATTGAAGAAGTACAACAAATCAGTCGTTGTTCTGCTCGCTTTTTGCTAGTGAAAGATTTATATGTCCGCAGAAAACAGTTTCCTGTTTCTTTAGCATATGCAGTAACTATTCATAAATCTCAAGGTTTAGGTGTTGATACTGCTTTGATAAATCTTGGAAATTCTGTGTTCAAGGAGGGCATGGCATATGTTGCTTTATCTCGAGTCAGAACTTTACCTGGATTGTACTTGATTGATTTTGATGAGACAAAGATTAATGCAGATCTAAATTGTGTAAAAGAATATAACAGGTTAAGAAGAGAGTATGCTCCAAATTTACCTCAATATCCTCTGTTTGAAAAGCGTGTGGTAGGCCGAAAAAGAAGAAATGAGAAAAATTGTAGTGAAGTTGTAGCAAAAAGATAAAAAGTAGATGAAACAGTAATTGTAAACAGAAAGGAAAAGGATTCAGTTAAAGATGTTGTTGGATTTCAGTTTGAAAATAGTTCTGGTGTCAACTGCTATGCTAATGTAGTGGTTAATGTTGTTTTCTTTCTCCAAACTGTAAAAGAACAGATTGCTGAAAATCGTGATCAAACACTTTGTTGTTTATTAAATTCTATGTTTGAGAAATGTAGTAGTGATAGAACAAAAATACCAAGTGTTTCTGAAATTCGAAAGGTTTTAGACATATGTTCTGGTCTAAATCAATTTTCACAGAATATTCAGCAAGATTGTCAGGAATTTCTAATGTATATGCTTGTTGTTTTACAAGATGAAGGAGTAGATGTAGAAAATCTTTTTGGCCTTTCTTATAAATGGCAACATGACTGTGACAATTGCTCCTTTTCAAGTAGTACTACAGTACACACTGAACGATTTATATATTTGACTTTACCAGACTGCAAATCAGTGTATTTTAATAATCTAGTCAGAGCAGCAAATCAAAACATGGTTTGTAGTCAATGTAAATCTGAAATGCTATCAACTTTATTTTTAATAAGATATGGACAGTATGTTATTTTAATGTTCCAACGATGTAGACCTGATGGGACTAAATTGACAACATTAATTAAAAAATTTGTGGCTTCTCAATTATCAATTTCAGGAAGAACCTTTACAACTGCAGGAATTATTTACAATGATGGTCCTGCAACAACATCAGGACATTACACAGCTTATTTAAAATG
The DNA here is from genome assembly GCF_964261635.1 of Lissotriton helveticus. NCBI lineage: Eukaryota > Metazoa > Chordata > Amphibia > Caudata > Salamandridae > Lissotriton > Lissotriton helveticus. Next base: position 1,271,487,705 of record NC_136061.1, read on the forward strand.
TGAAAAAGGTTGGAAGCTCTGTAATGATACTCAATTGACTTTCAAAAAACGTTTGCCTTCTAACTTACTAAATTCTTACCTAGTGTTCTTACAACCAAAATTTTAGGGAAGGTAATTGGCTATGAAGATTGCAGCAGTTAATATAACTTAGTTTGCTCTTCAAAATTACTCTTCGCGATCGTGAGCTGGCGCTGAAACGAGCTGGAGCGCTGGGCTCGGATGGGACCCTCGTCTCCGGTTCCGGCTCTGAGATTATGCAAGACTCGGCACCGGTGAAGAAATCATCTAAGCTATTACCATCTACCCCTGGACCTGGCCCCTCGGTGGTCGATCTCCTCAGGAAAGTGCCTGCTTCAATCTCCCCTCACCTCTCAAGGATTACAGCTCTGGCGGACGTTCAAACAGCGATGGCTGGTCCCTCCTCTCCTGGGCTGGAGACTATAGGTGAGACAGGGGAAATGTCAGGAGGTTGCACTCTCGAGCCTAGTCGGGAGGGGGAAAGGCCAAGGAAGCCTGATACTGTGTTGGCAGATAAGCAATTGAGTACCTTAGTGGCAAACCTCCCTAATCAGCCGCAGATTACGGATAAGCAGCCCCATGTGACCTGTGAAGATACTGACTTGCACGCATCACCCTGTGGTACCTCTGCCCCTATAACTACTCCTGCGGTTCCTATTTCTAGCCTTATATCTGCTCAAAACCCGGCTCCTGAAGATTCTAATGCATCATCATCTTTGTTAAATACTTTGACTTTGGTTAATGGGCCCGAGCCTGAGCCTGAACACGAACCCGAAATTGAAACTGAGGTTAACACTGGAAATTTAACCAAATCACAGGCGCAGTTGCAAAATGCAGAAAATATTGAACCTAAGGGGAAGGTATCAAAGCCACGTAAGAAATGTAAGGATCACACTGTATCTGACTCATTGGACACAGATAGAGATCCCTCGGACTTTTATTCAATATCTGAAGGTGTCGACGATCTCAGATGGTCACAAGAATCAGACTTGGAATCAGAGGTCCATACAGGCACTGGCACTGGCTCTGATACTAGTGCAACAGAGAGTGATCACGACCCAGCTCGAAACGAGTCTAGGGGAGGTAAGAGGACTGTACGGAGGAAGAAAAGGACCCACCATGGCGCATCAGGACTACTCTGGGACTACTCTCCAACAACAGTACCAGCTCCTAATTCTCAGGAGCATGCCTCTATATCTCAGCCCGAGCCAATTATCCCTGTAGATCAGCAAAACGCTACACTGACTACAGTAATGGACACAGTCCTACAGGCAATCGCTTCCCACCGAGAGCAAACCTCGAGGGATGGCCGAAGGGCACAATTGGCGCTACACAAAGTACAGGGTGTTGTGCGTAAACTTACAAAATCTGTTGCAGCGTCCAATGCAAGGATGACAGAGATGGAAGATCGCATAGTAATCAATGAAGCAGAAGCCACAGTCACTCAGGAACGAGTTGAATCTCATGAGGAGGAATTAAAGGATGTTAGATGGAAGCTGGAGGACATGGAGGACATGGAGAACCGTCTCCGACGCAACAATCTCCGCGTCCTTGGAATTCCTGAAAAAAGCGAGGGTGAGGATATACGTTCTTTCATCATCCAATTATTTAAGGATACTTTCCCGGAGCTTGCCTCCTGGAACTGGGACATGGAAGTGCAACGAGTCCACAGAGTTCCATTCACCCTGAAGGCATCCTCATCACGGGGGAAGTATCCCCGCGCAGTATTGGTTTATTTTGGAAATTTTCTTCTCCGCCAGGCCATCGCCGACAAAGCAAAACCTGAAGCTCGGCGCACCAGAAATAATATCACTTACTTTGTTAGGCCTGATTTTTGCCACACTACTGTGGAGAGAAGGTGGCGTCTCCGCCAGATGATTAAACCTTTCCTGGATAAAAACGCTCAGGTGTATCTTAACAACCCTGCTAAATTGAAGGTCATTTATAAAGGCCAGGTTAAATTTTTCACCTCGGAGATAAAAGCAAAAGAATTCCTAGACAGTATGACATAAGCTCTGAGACTAATCTCGATAGAGACCTTTATAATGTAGCAGTTAGACACCTGGTTTATGTTAGCTGTACACGCAAATATATTTTTTGTGAGTCAGGTCACAGGACTACAGATGTTAAATTAAGCACCCTACTCTCCTAATTGACATATTAGTCTCGTATTTCTCTTTATCTTTCTATCTTTCTTTTTTTTGAGACACGATTTAGGCACTTCTCTTGCACTTTCTCAACTCTATTGGTTTTTGTTAAACACATGTTTTACTATTAATGGTACTGGTCAGGGAACATCTCACCATCACTATAGACTCTATCAGAGTCTAAATGCCTCGGAAGTTGGTGAGTGGGGGGAGGGGCTGCTGGGTTGGGGCGGGGGGAAAAAAATCAAAAAAATAAGCAACCTCAGTCAAATAAAACAATGTCAAGCAATTTTTTTCTCTTGTATACAGGATCAAATGATATTAGAAAAGATAAACCAGATTAAGAACCTTTGGTTCAATGTATGTATATACATATCTTACTGTGCCGACCAAACCCAGTATATATCACCTTAAATGGGGAGATTAAAACTCTGTAACTGGAATATAGCAGGTCTTAATGACAGAAACAAAAGGGCACAATTATATAAACTATTACAACAAGATTCTATCGATATACTTTGTTTACAGGAGACACACATTGCAGAATCCGATAAAGAACTGCTAAAGATCCCAGGTTATAAGGTGATCGTAGCAACTTCCCAAACATCTAAAACTAGGGGGGTTGCAATTTTGGCAAAACCTATACTTGGCAATCCTAGACGTAAGTTGGCTGACAAACATGGAAGATGGGCTATAGTACAGTTAGAATTGGGTCCCACGATTTGTGTAATTTATGGATCAAATGTAGATGATCCTTCAACGTTTAGAGATCTAGAGACTTAGAATTAGCTTCCTGGCCCTCTCCCCTTATTTTCTGTGGAGATTTTAATATCTCACTAGGGACCTTTTTACATAACCAACTCCCTCAGAATTATAATGGACGTAAGCCTAAGGTGTATAGGGCCTTTCGCCAATTAATGGATAGCCACAATGTGCGGGATGTTTGGGGTTTGAAGAAACATCATGATTCCGGTTTTACTTTTTTTTCATACCCACATAATAAATACGTTCGAATCGATTACATTATGACCTCCTTGATGGACCTGGAAATAATAGATATAATCAAATCCCCAAAAACAATATCGGATCATAATGCACTCTTATTTTTGATCTACCCAGTTTTAATAGACCTAAATCACAATGGTCTTTTGACAGAAAGTTACTTGTCAACCTGGATTATATAACCCATAAAACATCTTGGGCCCAGGATTTTTTTGATTGTAATCAATATAGTGCACCCAGATTGATTGTCTGGGACTGCTTTAAAGCAGCACTAAGGGTGAAACTATATCATTTGTTGCCAAAAGCAAAAAGATAGATGATAACAACAATCTGGGGCTTAAGCGTGAGCTATCTAATCTTGAGGCTTATCACGCCACCCAGATCCATCAAGGAGATCTAGCTATCGACACTCTTCATAAAATATCAGTATTGAAGACCGAAATCAACAGTTCATTAATTAGGAAAGCCGCAGAAACTTATGAATCAAACAAAAGAAGTTTATATGAATCTGGGGAAAATGTTGGTAGGCGACTAGCCCTACGTACACGTCAAAAACAATCCTATAATAATATAAAGATGATTGAGTACGAGGGTCAACAATACACATCCACACAGGATATAGTAGGGGCTTTCCGGAAGTACTATCAAAAGCTGTACCAAAATGACGATCTATACTCTAGCAGAGACCTAAAAACCTTTCTTAATAACTGGTTATCAGAGATAGGTCCCAACCCATTGATTGATGAATCAATCAAAGCAGAACTGGAAAGGGAATTTCAATCACAGAGCTTGAGCTTGCATTAGCTGAGCTCGCAAATGGCAAAGCAGCAGGTCCTGATAAAATTCCCTTGGACCTTTGCAAAATACTGGGCAAACAAATACTCCCCATCTTATTGGATCTTTTTTTAGGGGTCCAATATAACGCAATGCCGCCGGAGTCTTGGAAATGTACTAATATAGCGATCTTTGCTAAAACCCCCCCCCCCCATTTTCCCTCTTCATATAGGCCCATATCTCTTATAAACTCCGACTCAAAACTATATGCCAAGGTCTTAGCCAATCGGTTAAGTCGGGTCGTCGAATGTCTTGTCTCCCCGTGGTGATCCAGCGGGCTATAGAAAATATATCATAAACTACGCTACCCAATTTCATAACCTATAAACAAAATTCTAAACTATACATGGACCCATTTATGAACCTGATATATTTTTGGGCCTACTGAATCAGGTGGTCAAATAAATCTATATACACATTATTTACAAACTATAAACATATTTATACATTTGCAGAAAGAATATTGTCATTAGAATAAAACCCAACCATTTAAACGACCACCATAGGCGACGTGATCTAGCTAAAGGTAACCTATACTTCTAAATAACCAAGACCAGCTTGTTTGTCAAAAGTATGATTTATTTTCTAAATTATGGTATATAAGTTGTAAGTTTTATAAATGAAATTTATTTGCAATAAAGCAAGCATGATAGTAAGAAATATGGAAAAATACAATTTAAGCAATTTAATCAAATTTAAAGAAATTATATAAAGTTTAGCATTTCTAAAACCTATTTCCCTAACTGAGCTAAATAGACAGAAATTAAAGTAAAGTTCTTTGAGGATTCTTACGTGCTCCACGCAAAGTCCAGCAGCACATCACCCTCATCGGAAAGTCAGAAAGCAGCAGCCAGCCCAACCCTAAGGGCATGACTTTTTATACCTTTCTACGCTAACTAAACTAGCAAAGGAAAGTTTTCAGAAATACTCGACGTCCCATTGGCTGAGAGTGACAAGTGACATGTCACCCGATTCTTAAAAAGTTCCACAAAATCATGTCTTACAAAGACCATTGTCTCTTCCACGTGAAGCCAGAGGCTTCCTGCTATTGCAACTTTGTAACAGATCATCCTCGCAGCTTCCATAGCTTTTCAGAGCAACTTCCGCGGATGCCAAGTTAAGGACTGACAAAAAGTTCACTTTCGACCTTGGCCATGTCCGACAGAATGATGTCAGCTCATCAGTTTTTGCTTTGTGAATGCAGCTTCAATAAACGTTTTAATTCAGAATGGGCGTCTCGTGACTTTCTGCAGAAATATGAATTAGCTCTTTTTGTGCGGCTCAAATAGTTAGGCCTCAAAAGCAGGCAACTTATGATTTCTAGTATAAAACAAACACAAGAAAAGTATTAATGTAAGAAATAAAGTATATTCTGTATCCACCCCATGGTTTACTAAATAATTAACCCACCCGATTAATCAAAATGTTACCTAGCCATTGCAAACAAATAAAGCAGCGTTTATATTTACCAGTCTCCGTTTTTCTATGAGACCCATATGCACCTAGAATAGTAGAAATGACATCATACAGACAAGAATAAGCAAAACAAGCACATGCTTATTTTAAATATGCAGCAGTTAGTAATGACAAAAACGAAAACAATAAATTATTTTATTATTTTGCACGAACAAAAAGATGCAACATTTATGCACGTTTATGAGCACACATGTTAGTCCCCCCACGTGTAAAGTTTAATCTAGGTTGTATTAGCACAACATATCACAAATCATTAATAATTTTATTCATGTTATGGAAATGTGACTTTGCGAGTTTAAACAAAATTTTGTTTTCTATCTCGCTCCATCAACTCCCTCATCTGGTGATTAACAAATCACCACACCAGCACTCAAAAATTTGGTAAATTTAATTTATAAGAAATCGATTCAAATTCATTGTATTAGTAAACCTAAAAGTCTGTTTCAGCATAATCTTTACAATTAACATGACGCTCTCTATGTAACTCCTGCAACTCAATCTCCCTTTCCTCTTCTTTTCTGAGTTTATAAATTCTCTTCTTTTCTCTCAAATGCTTCTTTCTTTTATGCAACAAACAACCTACTTTAGTCAAAATAAAAATGAATATAATTATAATCAAAGGTGCCAGAATCTTGCCAAGAATTGAACTTCCGATATTATGAAACCAGTTTTTAATTGCTTGAAACCTATTTGAAAGTTTCCCAGTAAAATCTTCTTCTTCTAAAGGAATTATTTCAGAATGCATTTGTGTAATATTCTTAATATACATTTCAATATTTTTACTTTCATCCGGTATATATGTACAGCAATGTTGGACATGTAAAATGCCACAGACTCCTCCCTCTTTTGCTAGGAGTATGTCTAAAGCAAGACGGTCTTGAATTACCATGGATCTAATTGCAATAACTTCAACATTCACTAATTGAAATCCATCAGCAGTGTCAGTTGATAATCTATCAACTATAGTGGACAATTTTCTGATTCTCCCTGCATTTAGGGTTATACCAACAAAAGGTATTACAGCTTGAAAAATATCTCCCAGAACTTCAGTAAAAGTTTCTCTTTTAGCTCTATTTACATAATTATGGATTTTAAATAATCCTTCTGAATCTCTGTCAACATGAAACACTTTAGGAAAAACAATTCCCACATAACAAGTTCCATACCAATGGTCTGGAAGGTTGTAGTAGGCTTTGTCACCACAAACAAAATAAATTCCAGGAAAGATAGGATCTTTTCCACCTTTAAATCCCCAACCTCCCATAATCTGATAAGTATCTTCACAGTTGCTTGCACCTACAAAATAATTATCAAAAAGTGTGTTATCTCTTCTAATGCAAAGCTTTCCACTAACAGGTTTGTCTATGTGAATTGCAATATTTTCAAGCATTTTACCATTTAGTTTCTCATCCTCTTTTTGCCAGAATGATGACTTAGTCTGCTTGACTAATTCATTTCTCTTATAAATTGCTCTTCTCTCCTCAACCATATTCAGAAATTTCTTACCTTCAGCACTTAATTTACATGTTAGATTATTCTTGTAAGCATACTCATAAGTGAGTTCATTAGTAACAAGGAAATATTCTCTCAATTGTTTAGCTTTCTTATGCTTATTTAAAGCATTATCAATCTTGATATTAGCAAAAATCTCATCATAATTTGAATAGTAATATTCTAAACGACCAGTTTGATAAAATAAACTAGTTAATACACTACATGTAACAGCATAGGTGAGAGGAAGCATATTATATGTTACTCCCTCAGAAACAGAAGCGGGTAACTTAACGCACACATAACAATCCTTTGCATCCATTACCTTTACATATTCACTCAAAAGCTTTGTGAATGTATTGCTTGAAAAATCACCTATTGATTTATCTTGATGAATGTTAGGTTGATGATCAATTACTTTAGCAGATGCACTATGTTTAGTTTGGCTAACTAGAGCTTTGCTTGTTAAGTTAACTTTGTGTAATTCTCTATTCATTTCTAAAGGTATAATCACAGCTAGTATCAACCAGAGCAGAACTAAAATGAGCAGACACACCAGAGTCATCTTACAGCATCTTTTAAAAACAGAGCATTTTGAAGTGCTCTCCTTAATGTAAGGCATTTTTAGGTTAGTTTTAGCCTCAAAAATAAAATTAAAAATAAAAATAAATTTTAAAATTTATATACACCCCCCTTTTAAAATATTTTTCTTTTTATAACCCTAAACAAGATTTCTTCGACCTTATGTCATACATAAGTTTTTCTTCTACTAGACAGTTTTTCTTCGACCTTGTGTCAACTAACAGGATTTCTTCAGCCTTATGCCAATTTAATAAATTTGTACTTCAATCATTGTCACTAATTTCTTGGATTTCGTTTTCTTCTTCACTACTATCATATATGTCTATAACAGGTGGAATTACTAAGTAAGTCCACTCAGGAGACTTGTATTTTTGGTTTGGTCTAATTATTCTCTTCCCTTTTCTTGATATCACTTCTATTTTCCTTCCAACTCCAACCTCTTTTCCAGGACTCTTTTGACTACTGATTTCTTCAACTTGTTCTATTGGCTTTTTAATCAATCTGACTCTCAATCTTCCACCAGGCCAGTAGTCTGCTTTTCTCACGTACTTTTTCTTTGGTTCAGAATTATTCGATTCTGATTTCCAAGTCCTTTTCTTTCTGTTTTCACTTCCACCTTCCACGTCACTTTCCTCAGTTTCGTAGTCTGAAATTTCAATTGACTCAGGAACTTCTCTATATGGCAATTTCACTCCTTCAGGAACTTCACTTTGTCTTCCATCACTGGTACTCGGTAATTCGTTCTCCTCCTCTTCCTCAATTACCTTTAGCTTCCCAGATTTCGGATTTTTGTTCCTTACTTCAGAGCTTGTCCTCTGCCTTTCGATACTCTCCTGGTCTGAAACTTCTTTTGGTTCAGCTTCTTTGTCTTCAATATAGACAACCGAATCCTCAGTTATCTTTCCTTTTAACAGATTCTCTTCACCTTCAGAATCTATTTCAATTATTTCTAAGTCTTTTCTTGCCAGATTTCCATTCACCGGCACAGTTTCCAGATGTCGACTTTCTTGTCGATCTTCAGAATCTGGAATTACTTCACCTTCTGTTCTGTCTTCTGCTTCAGAATCAGAGTCATCTGTGGTATCACTTTCAACATCAGAATTCTCAGGAGTTGGTATTGGAATAGTATGACTTGGATGAATCCAACGCTTCAATCCTCTGCACTTTACAGCATTAGTAGTGATCAAGATTACCTGCCTAGGTTTCTGCCATCTAGGAGATAGACAATTCCTCCTCCGATGTACTTTCGTTCTGACCCAGTCTCCAGGTCTCAGATCATGTGTCAAAACTTTGTCATTTGATTGTGCTTCAGTTCCCACCTGATTAGATACAGAAGTTACCATATCAGATAACCTTTTACAGTAATCCAAAATTGCACTGTCATTTATGCTCAACAGTTTACCTACAGGTACAAAAGCTTGCCTCATAACTCTTCCCATCAAAATTTCATGAGGACTCAAACCTGTCTTTTTATCTGGTGTACTTCTTATTGACATCAAAACAAGTGGAAGAGCATCAGTCCACTTCACTCCTGTCTCTAGACACATTTTCCCAATTCTGTTTTTGATAGTTCCATTTATTTGTTCAACTACACCTGATGCCTCTGGTCTGTATGCACAGTGTATTTTCTGCTCAATACTCATAGCTTCGCAAATTAATTTCAACAGTTTGTTATCAAAATGACTTCCTCCATCACTCTCAATAGTGACTGGAAAACCGTACCTTGGGATGATTTCTCTGAGCATTAGTTTTGCTACTGTAATTGAATCACAATGTCTTGTAGGAAAAGCCTCTACCCACCTTGAGAACAAGCATACAATTACAAGTACATATTTCAAACAGTTGTGTAAGGGCATTTCAATGAAATCTATTTGTAACCTGGTGAAGGGACCACCCTCTCGACCAATTATTCCTGTCCCCACCACTGATTTTCTGTTTGGATTCATTTGTTGGCATGATAAACACCTTTGACAAAAAGATTCTGCAATGGTTCTAAATTTGGTATTGAACCATGTTTCTTTAAACAGTCTGACCATAGAATCTCTTCCTAAATGTGCAGGACCATGATATAATCTGGCCATGTCAGAAATCATGCAATTTGGTAAAACTACTCTCCCATCTTTGTAAACCCACACTCCATCTTCATCACGTTGTCTACAATCCGATCTTAACCACTGGTCTTTTTCTTCATCATCTGCTTCGTTTTGTAAATCTCTAATCTCATTCCATGTTTCTACAATAGTTGTTAGCATTAATGAATTTGAATCAGTTTCTGTACTTCTATTCCGATTGTAAGAATAATTTTTCCTTGCGCAGTACTTTGCTGTTTCATCTGCGAAGGCATTTCCTTTGGAAATATAATCAGTCCCTCTAGTGTGTGCTGCACACTTGACTATGGCAATTTCTTTTGGCAATTGTATTGCTTCAATTAATCTTCTAATGAATACCGCATTTTTAATTGGTGACCCTGTTGATGTCATGTATCCTCTCTGTGACCAGAGTTGTCCATAATCATGCACAACTCCGTACCCATACTGACTATCAGTAATGATGGTAACTCTTATATCTTTTGATATTTCACATGCACGAATTAAAGCAATCAATTCAGCCACTTGTGCTGAACGAACTCCTTCAAGACATGATGCTTCTTCAACATCTTCGACTGTACAAACTGAGTATGAAGCTTTCAAGACACCACCTTCGGATCTTAAGCATGAGCCATCTACAAAGTAGACAAAATCCGATTCAGGTAAAGGTCTGTCTTTGATGTCTTTTCTTGGTTTTGTGCAGAATTCCATGACATCTAAACATTCATGTTCTGTCTCGATGTCATCAACAATTTCAGAATCAGGCAGTAATGTAGAAGGATTCAGATTCAAACATCTTGAAATCGAAACATTATCTGCTCCCAGTATGATTTTCTCATACTTTGTCAATCTGCTACTTGTTAAATGTTGAGTCTTACCTCTTGTCAGTAATATTTCAACTGAATGAGGCACAAAAACTTTTACAGGAAACCCCATAATGATTCCTTCACTTTGTTCAAGACTGATACTTGTAGCTGCAACTGCTTTTAAACAACCTGGTAATGCTTTTGCAATTGGATCAAGAACTGCAGAGAAGTATGCAATAGGTTTCTTTAGGTTTCCATGTCTCTGAATTAACACAGATAATGCACATCCTTCTCTCTCACTGCAATATAGTTCAAAATCTTTCTCATAATTTGGCATACCCAAAGCAGGAGCTTGGCATAAGCTCTTTTTCAAGTTCTCAAAAGATTCCATTTCAACATCATTGAGAATAATTGGATCCTTTATATCTGATTTGGTCAGTCTTTGTAGTGGTTTCGCAATTACCGAAAATCCACTTATCCATTGTCGACAGTAACCTACCATTCCCAGGAACATTCTGACCTGTCTTTGTGTTCTTGGTGGTAACATTGCTTGAATCATTTTTATTCTCTCTATTGTTACTTGTCTTTTTCCTTTTGCAATTCTGTGACCAAGATATTTTACTTCCTGTTTGCAAAACTGTAGTTTTGCTGGGGACACTTTATGTCCTTCTTCTGCAAGGCGATTTAACAGAATTATTGTGTCTGTTACACAATTTTCTCTTGTCTTTGCAGCAATTAACAAATCATCAATATACTGCACCAACGTAGACCTACCTGGTAAGTCTAAATCTTCTAATGATCTTTTTAACAGTTCGTTAAAGATTGAAGGACTTTCTGTATAGCCCTGAGGGATTCTTGTCCATCCAAGGGTCTTACCTTGGAATCTGAAAGCAAAGATTTCATAACTGTCTGGGTGTAGAGGAACAGTAAAGAATGCATTGCAAAGGTCAATGACTGTGTACCATTCAGCATCATATGGAATCTGAAATAGAATTACTGCTGGATTTGGAACCACAGGACAACATGGAATAACAATTTGATTAACCTTTCTCAGATCTTGTACGATCCTAAATGTTCCGTTAGCCTTTTTAACTCCCATAATTGGTGAATTACAAGAGCTACTCTTCATTTCTTTCAATACACCTTGCTTGATTAATTTTTCAATTACAGGTGTAATACCTTCAATTGTCTCAGTTTTCATTTTATATTGTGGAGTGTTTGGAAATTCTATTCCCTGCTTCAATGCAATTTTAACAGGATCTACGTTTTTCATCAGACCCATCTCATTCCCAGTAAAATCCCATATTTCAGATTTCACTGTTTCTTTTAGCTCTTCAGGTAAATCTTTTTCTTCAAATGCAGGAAACAATTTTGTTTCTTCTGCTTCCATCATCATCATTGTCATTCTGTACAAACCATCTTCCTCCATTGTTTGTAATTCAACTCCTTCAGGAGAACAATATATTCTGCAATTCATTTTACATAGGATGTCCCTACCTAATAGATTTACTGGACTACTATTACAAACCACAAATCTGTGTTTGTCTCTGTAATTTCCAATTTCAACTGGTACTGGATCAGTTAAGTCTGTTTTAATTTGCTGATTACTTACTCCGACAACTTGGATGGTATCCCCAGAGAGAGGTAGGTTTTCAATTTCCACTGATCTAACAGTAGAACGAGTAGCACCAGTGTCCACTAGAAAAGTGATGTCTACATCATTAACTTTCCCGTTTACATAAGGACCAGACTGGTCAACCTCAAGAGTGGCTCCAACAACACACTCTTCCTCCTCTCTCGGGCACCGTCAGCAATAATCATCAGAATCACTGTCTTGGCTTTCTGTTAATAAAAATTGTTGTGAAGCATTTTGTATTTGAACCCTTTGCTGCTTTTGCTGTTTTTGTGGTTTTATTACCTGTTCACATCCCTGAAATCCCACTTTTGGATTATATTTTTGAACTCCCCCACAATTCGGAAAAGGTGGTTGTGGCAACTGGTCCTGACGATTATTCACCTGTTGTTGTTGCTGTTGTTGTAATTGTCGCTGAATATTAAATTCATTTAACCCCTGTTGCATCTGTAGCTGTTGCTGCACGTTAACACCATTCTGCATCTGTGGATTCAATAAGGGATTCTTTAAGTTTCTAGGAGGATGAGGACACTCGTCCCTCCAATGTCCAATTTCGCCACAATTAAAACAAGGTAATCTTTGTTTCAGCTCTTCTATTTTTGGGCTAAATTTCTTTTGGAAATTATTACCTTTAAACTTTCCTTGTATCTGGTTCGTATTTCCAGTTTGAACAAAATTAGTGTTCTTATTTCCCATGCTGGCAATCTGTTGCTCAGCTACCTTTACCTGTGCCCACATGGCTTTCTCCTTTAACTTCTTCTGTTTTACTTCTAATTCATCGCTACAATATTTTGCCTTTCTCAGAATATCATCAATAGATAGTGCTTGCCATCCGACAATACTAGTTCTGATCATTTCTCCAATTTCAGGTTTTAGTCCATAAACAAATCTATAGATAAAATGACTCATGTCTTTCTCATCTAATTTTTCATAACCACTGTATTGTTTAAAGATTAACAGTAGTCTTTCATAAAAAGAATGAACTGATTCTTTTGTTTCCTGCTCTGTTCTTTCTATTTTAACCCAATCAACTTCTTTGGGTGGAATTTTGTTTTTCATCCAAACAATTACTTTCTCATAAAAATCCATTACAAGTGGATTTGGGGCACCTGTTTCTTTAATTCGCTCAGGTTCTGTTTTTGGCCAACTAATAGATATTTTACATTCTGTCCAAAGATCAGATGGAACAACAATGTCAAAAAATCCATCCAAATCAATCCACAGAACTTTTGATACTTTGATAAATCTATCGACTTGCCTGTACCACTCAACAGGTTTCTCTCTTAATTTTGGAAAGTCATTTGTGAATAACAGAATGTCCTGTCTCGACCATGGGACATGAACATATCCTCCACCTGCAACTTCTCTCATTGGAAATTGTTTTGACATTCTTTCTAATCTTTCATCTTCCTTTCTTTTGGTCCATTTAACTCTCCATTTGTTCAGTTCTCCTAGCTTTTTGATATAGACAATCAAATCTTTAATGTGAACTATTCTTCCCATTGAGTTCAAACTCTCAATGTCGCTTTCTGAGAAATCTAATCTATAATGTTTTGCAAAATTCTTTTGTTTACTCACATCGATTTCAAGTTCTGCAGCTAGATCCTCTAATTGATCATATTTATTTTTCGTTTTCCACTGAATACTTTTGCAAATGAATAGTAGTTCATCATCCCGATAGTAATTTAAACTATCTGGGCCAATTGTTCCAATTATTAATTCTTCTATATTTGCTTTTAATTTGGCCACATCAAGCTTTGGTGTAGTTACCCTGACTTCAGGACTTCCTACATCTGACATAGCACCCATTGGTGTTTTTGGAGATAAATCCTCAATAAAGGTTAAATCAGGCATTCTCGATCTAGAAGTGTTTAATTCTGTCAAGTCTGAATAAAATTTTTCAGCAGGCTTTTGAATTTCTGTATTTAAAGGAATAGTTAATCCAGTTTTGTTTGTATTTCTTTGTTCAAATACAGGCTGAACAGGACCTATTGTTACTGGAACTGTGACAGCTTCCATGCCCTTTGTCATTCTTTTGATTAATTCTTCTTTAGACCTTAAGTATTCATTATAATCGACCTCATCAACATTTCTTGTCTCTCTTGCATAATCTTTTGGAGGTTCCCTTGCTCTTGGAGTCATTGAAAAATGTCTACCTTCATTTCGAGCATTCTCAAATTCTGGTCTTCTAGGAGTTTCAGTGATTTCACAATTATTTGGATAAAGTTTAGGAGCTTCATTAATTGGAGGTGCACTCGGTGAAGTTTCAGTAGAAACCACCGGAGTAGACCATGATCTAGAAGGTCTCAAAGGCTGATTAGGCTGTTTATTTTTAGCAGTTGTATATATTTCTTCCATAATTGCATCCTCAGATTCACTTTCCATAGATTTTCCTGTAGGAGAACCCATTACCATTTCATGAATTAAATACAATCCTTCACTCATGTTTCCCTGTCTCCACATTCGTAATCTATCTTCATGAGTTTCTCTTTTCCATGATGGATTTTTAGAAGGTCTTTTAATTCCACTAGCTTCTCTTTGTAACTGATACATCTCATCTTCCCACTCAACTAAAGCTTCAAATTGAGTTGGTCTCGGTTTTGGAACAAGAGCATTCATTTTCTCTCGTAAGTTTCTTAAAACTCTTACATTAAATGAACCATCATCAGGCCAAGTCAAAACACCATCGTTTTTAGTATAACGTTTCCAACTGTCGAACCATAAGACAGTATGATATCCATATTCACCTTCCATGTATGCTGCAGGTGTTTTATACTTATGAAGTAGTTTACCACCTCGCGTTTCGATTTTCTTGTCAGGTGAAAATAAATTCTTAAATTTCTGAAATAATGTTGTCTTTTTCTCAACATGTTTAAAATGATAACTCATTTTCAAAAGTTAAATTTAATTCACAAAATCGTTCGTAAAATATTTCCGGGATGTTCCGCAAAACAACCAATCCGTGCGCGAAACACACCAACAAGCCAATGGCGGTTGAGCTGAGTCACTTTTCAGTTCGACCAATAAATTTAGAGTTTTTCTGAACTACCAATCAGCTCACTGGCCGTCAGAGACTCAGGAGCCAATCAGAATACAGCTTGTGACGTAGGTCACCCAATCCCAGCGCGGCTCTGTGACGTACACAGCAGCTGCGGTTTCTCGCTTCTCACTCCTGGCGCTTACCCCTCCTTCACAAAATCTTTTCACAGCGCCATTTTAAGAACACTTTTCGGTGTAAATTAATTCTTAACAATGACTTATAAAGACAACATCTGTTCGTTTCACTAATTAGGATAGTTTACATACATTCAAGTATCCACACTTCGGAATAGACGGCGCTATTCACACTAAGGATAATATTCAATTGTTAGTAGAGTAACCTTACCCCACCCTTCTAGCAAGTATAATTATGAACTCGCTTTGCTCTGAACCCACCGCGAAGTGAAAGTTCTAAGAGTTCCACTTGAACATAAAATACAACTCAAACTCGCACTTTTACACGGAAAATTCCCTAAATTCAAACACACACAAAATCCGTACAGGACTCTCACCTGTTTATAGAAATCATGCACCGTTAGCAAAATAACGACGTTATCCGTACAGGGCTCTCACCTGTTTATAGATATGAAACATGTACCCGTACAGGACTCTAACCTGTTTATAGATAATCATGCACCGACGTTAAATTTTACCCTTCACTCAAGCTCGGATATAACTAATACTCTCATCACAGTGAGTTTTATGGAAGGCGCTTTGTCCCTATTCTCATGCTGCTTTGATTTCTTAGAAATTCCTCACTATACAAGATTCAGACCTAGCCCTAAAACTGTGCTGCTCGGCGACAACACTATGGTACACGGCGATACCTCTTGTGATACTCGGCGATATCACTACAAACGAACAGATGGCTTGCGTGACTAATTTCTCGCCACACAATCTATACCGGTATAGCTTACAGATAGGCACGAAAAACGAACTTAACAAGTGTTAAAACATTAATCCTATTTGCATACCATGACGCAATCCTTAGCAACCAACATGTTACCTTGGTTACCCCTTAGCAACCATCAATTTCTGCTACCAGATAATTGATCCAGCGGGCTATAGAAAATATATCATAAACTACGCTACCCAATTTCATAACCTATAAACAAAATTCTAAACTATACATGGACCCATTTATGAACCTGATATATTTTTGGGCCTACTGAATCAGGTGGTCAAATAAATCTATATACACATTATTTACAAACTATAAACATATTTATACATTTGCAGAAAGAATATTGTCATTAGAATAAAACCCAACCATTTAAACGACCACCATAGGCGACGTGATCTAGCTAAAGGTAACCTATACTTCTAAATAACCAAGACCAGCTTGTTTGTCAAAAGTATGATTTATTTTCTAAATTATGGTATATAAGTTGTAAGTTTTATAAATGAAATTTATTTGCAATAAAGCAAGCATGATAGTAAGAAATATGGAAAAATACAATTTAAGCAATTTAATCAAATTTAAAGAAATTATATAAAGTTTAGCATTTCTAAAACCTATTTCCCTAACTGAGCTAAATAGACAGAAATTAAAGTAAAGTTCTTTGAGGATTCTTACGTGCTCCACGCAAAGTCCAGCAGCACATCACCCTCATCGGAAAGTCAGAAAGCAGCAGCCAGCCCAACCCTAAGGGCATGACTTTTTATACCTTTCTACGCTAACTAAACTAGCAAAGGAAAGTTTTCAGAAATACTCGACGTCCCATTGGCTGAGAGTGACAAGTGACATGTCACCCGATTCTTAAAAAGTTCCACAAAATCATGTCTTACAAAGACCATTGTCTCTTCCACGTGAAGCCAGAGGCTTCCTGCTATTGCAACTTTGTAACAGATCATCCTCGCAGCTTCCATAGCTTTTCAGAGCAACTTCCGCGGATGCCAAGTTAAGGACTGACAAAAAGTTCACTTTCGACCTTGGCCATGTCCGACAGAATGATGTCAGCTCATCAGTTTTTGCTTTGTGAATGCAGCTTCAATAAACGTTTTAATTCAGAATGGGCGTCTCGTGACTTTCTGCAGAAATATGAATTAGCTCTTTTTGTGCGGCTCAAATAGTTAGGCCTCAAAAGCAGGCAACTTATGATTTCTAGTATAAAACAAACACAAGAAAAGTATTAATGTAAGAAATAAAGTATATTCTGTATCCACCCCATGGTTTACTAAATAATTAACCCACCCGATTAATCAAAATGTTACCTAGCCATTGCAAACAAATAAAGCAGCGTTTATATTTACCAGTCTCCGTTTTTCTATGAGACCCATATGCACCTAGAATAGTAGAAATGACATCATACAGACAAGAATAAGCAAAACAAGCACATGCTTATTTTAAATATGCAGCAGTTAGTAATGACAAAAACGAAAACAATAAATTATTTTATTATTTTGCACGAACAAAAAGATGCAACATTTATGCACGTTTATGAGCACACATGTTAGTCCCCCCACGTGTAAAGTTTAATCTAGGTTGTATTAGCACAACATATCACAAATCATTAATAATTTTATTCATGTTATGGAAATGTGACTTTGCGAGTTTAAACAAAATTTTGTTTTCTATCTCGCTCCATCAGTGGCAGCATGGCTTTATTCCGGGAAAGGGCACCACAGATCATACCCGTAGCGCCATTACCCTATTTGACATCATGGGCGCCACGGGGGGCAGGATGTCGATGATCCTTCTCGATGCCGAGAAGGCATTTGACCGTGTCTCTTGGCAATTCTTGTGGAACATCTTAGAACTGAATAATTTCGGGTATACATTTATTAATGCTGTAAAGGCCCTATAAGTAGGTCCAAAGGCAAAACTTAACATCTGTGGTTCTGAGTCGGAGTTTATTGAGATACAAAGAGGCACAAGGCAGGGGTGTCCCTGCTCCCCGATATTATTTGCCCTTTATATCAATCCTCTTATTTTAAAATTACTTTCCTCACCCCTTATTCAACCTGTTACGGTGGATCTGTTCTCGACAAACATTTTGGCTTATGCCGATGACGTGGCCGTATTAACAACAAACCCAACTGAGGCAATTAATGAAATTGAACTAATTACTCATACTTTTGGTATTTACTCAGGTTATTCTCTTAACAGAGACAAAACAATGGTACTATGTACAAATAATACGATATATGAAAGCCCTTATAAAGTGAAACAGGCAATATATTTAGGGGTCTGCATATCCTCTGACGTGAGTGAAATCAACCATCTCAACTACACCCCCTTCATTAATAAGATAAAAGAAGACCTTAGAAGAGTGGACAATTTACATCTGTCTATTATTGGAAGGGCTAACTATTTAAAAATGAATATCTTCCCAAAAATACTCTACCTGTTTCGAACAATTCCGCTATTGCCTGGAGGTAGTTATATTAAGATCCTTGACTCCTCCATGTCTAAGTTCATCTGGAGTTTTGGGAAGATTAGAAGAGCACTACCACTCCTAACTTTACCTCTAGATAGGGGGGGGTTAGCTATCCCTAACTTAACCTTATATTTATGGGCAACACTCCAATACATGGGCCCTCTGTTAAATTCTAAAATATCTACTCCAATTAATAGGGAACTTTATATCCCTTCCATCTATGAGCTTAGCCTGGGGACCAAATGTCAGGGGCTATTCTTGAGGCAGGTTGAACCATCCTACTTTAAAAAAATTAAGTTAAAAGTAATTACTGATGCGTGGAAGGTTTGGAAATTTATATCTAAACAACTAAATATTCTGAAATTTACGAAATATACCCCCTTATGGAACAGCTCGATCCTTCCGGACTGCCTTAATGATAGCACCTCTCGGAGGTGGGGGAAAAAATTTAGGTATTAAGACAGTTGCAGATTTTTTAAACCCAGGAAATGCTACCACCTTTGACTGGCTCCAACAGAAATATACTATTCCTGCTACTGATTTTCTTAAATACCTTCAAGTATTCACGTTTATTCGTAATATTGTTCCAAGCATAGAATTAAACAATATTCACTTTTTTTCAGCTATTGGAAAACGATCCACCAGTATAGGTAGTTTATATCAATTATTGATGGAAAATGCCAAGGATGATTTGGAGCGGTGGAGCAAGCTTGGGCTCTAAGGTTGGCTAATCCAAATATAGACATTGATCTCTCTTTGGCCCTATCATCGAAATTGTTTATTGCCTCCAACCTTAAAGCGCAATACTACAGAGTTATATATAACCTATATTATGCACCATCAAAATTGTTCTCTTGGGGCTTGCGGGCTGATGACAACTGCCCAAGATGTAAACATTCTCAAGCGAACTTAATCCACATGTTCGCCGAATGCCCCAAATTAGATTTACTAAAAAAGATGATAATTAAATTCTGGGCCCAGGTTTTTGGACGGAATATAAGAGACTCAGTAACCCTTTATGTGATGGGACATGATAATTAGCTGGGTCACAGTATTGAGGAGCAAAGGTCTATGTTTTTAGCAACCGCAATTCTACGTATTATTCTTGCTGCTCGTTGGAAGGACTTAGAACCACCTACATTTCAGATGTGGCTTGGCCGCTTCCTGGCCACATATAAACAAGAGATTTTAATTTATGGTACTAGGGGTAAAAAAACTAGACTTCTTGGAAACCAGATCTGGGCCCCAATTTCTGATTGGTACACTAATGTGAAGTCGCCTGCCTCAACTACTATATCCTGATTTGATATGATTATATTGCTTAATTTACTGGCTAATCAATTTTTTGAAGTGTATAACGTTTGATACATTGAATTTTGCATTTTATACAGCTGATTTAGGTATTAATATGCTTGACTATTCATTTTTTTAGTTTTAATATCTTTGAAATATTGTAAATATATTTGACAATTATGTATCATTATATTTGCTGACTAAATTTTGCTTAATAAAAAAAAGAAAAAAAAATTACTTTCTGAATGAGAGTGATGAAGGTAATAAAAAACATGTAGTTCTTATAGAGATAGTATATGTTTATTATATAAAGTGTGCTGTGAGTATTATAGGAATTATTTATTAAATGTTAGCTAGAGATGGAAGTAAAACTCTTGTTTCATAACGTGAAAGATGTTGGAAAGATGTTGGAGCTTTTCTTTCAGAAAGTTGGGTAAATGAGACATTACGAAAACAGTGGACTAATTTACATAGAAAAGGACTATCCATATACTATTTGGCCTCGTGGAAAAGTGGATGGATCAAAAGTGAGTTTAGATATGGTTTTTAAAAATTTACATTTTTTAAGTAATTATTCAATGTGTTTTTTATACACAATCATTTTGATTGTGTTTTTATTTGCCCGCTGTTATATGATGAGTACTTTTGAAGTCACTGTTTTAAGTGAAATTCAATATATTCTGAGAACAGAAAAAATAAACCATTTAACATGTTGTTGAAATGATTTTGTATTTTCTATTATTAAATATATATTATTTTTCCATTCTCTTATGCTCACTTACCTATTTCCACCCTCTATCACTCTTTTTAACTCAACCTCACTGGCCTTTTTGACTCTCCCTCACCTCCCTTCCCTTTTTTCATTTTCGACACTTATTCTCATTAACCATTCCTTCACTGCTCATTACCTCTCTCCCCGCCATCAATTTCCAGCTATCAGTCACTCTACTTCCTTCCCTTCCCTTTGTTTCCTTTCTTTGTTACCTCAATAATTCTCCTTCTCTCATTCACCTTTTTACACTTTACTCACTTCTTTTCTCACTTCCTCTATCCTCTCACATCCTCACTCCTTTTCCCTCACAGCCTGTCTCTTAGCTTCAGTCTGTGGATCCTCTCACTCTCTCACTCCTCTTCCGTCATGGTTACTCCCTAAAAATAACCCACACTCCCTTCCTTACCTTTCTTTGCTCTCTTACTCAGTTCCTTTGTGTCACTCTTTCCTTCACTAGCTCTATATTCTCACTCCTTCACTTCGTTTGTCTGAAACTTACTTGCTTTTATCCTCTCTTTATTTTCCCTTTTTCATCAACCTCCCTGCCCTTCACTCACCCTCACTTACCCTTGTTAATCTCCTACTTTGTCTCTTGTATTGTCAAATATATATTATAAATATTGTAACTTATTTTGTTTTGTCTTTCACAGTTATAAATTTAAATGAAAATATAAAACTAAGTTGATATTACTTATAAGGTAAGTTTGATGTAGAATAACTAACTGAAAGGGCCTGCGTCAGTCTTACACCTACTGTGAGGCAGGTGAAAAATGTTGACACAACAGCGTCCTAAAAGTGACGCAGTGAAATCTCATAGATTTCACTGCATCATTTGTACAACCCTTCTTTGCGTTAATACACCCCCTTTGCATACATTACACCTGACGCACATATAATGTGGCACAGGGCTTTACAAAGTGACGCATCTACCTAGACGCGTCACTTTGTAAATATAACTCAACAAGGTGCAATTTTTACACCACTGCTGTGTCACAAAAAGTGGCGCACCAGCGGCGTAAAAGTGACGCATGGTCTCATAAATGAGGCCCTCAAGCGCACCACAGGGAAAAACAGTTAAAAAAATTGTAGTAAAAAAAATAATTTCCAGCAATGTATCCTTTCACATGGGGCAAGCTCATGGCCTTACCTTATGTAATGTGAGAGATGTTAACATTGTGAGAGTCTACCTTATAAATACACAGCTGTGTCAAAGATTGTGCACACAGCTTGTAAATATGCAATCAGACAAGAATATGAAATGCTGTGAGGGATCTTATCACTGTGAGAGTCTACCTTATAAACACACAGCTATGTCAAAGATTGCTTTGTCTGCCTGCATATTTACAAGCTGCGTGCACAATCTTTGACATAGCTGTGTGTTTATGCATCTTCCCACCATTTCATATCTTTTCTATCTGCTATTCCTATCCCTCTCTAGACATTCACTCCTTCTACCCATGCTACAGGTTGCATAATGTGCTTCATAAAAATGAGCATATTTACAACTCAAATGAAACCATTACACAATTTCTAAACCAGCATTGAATCTAAGCATAAAAAACAATTTATAAAAAAGTCTACCTTATAAACACAAGACTATATCAAAAATTGCGCACGCAGCTTGTAAATATGTCTCTCTTTTTTTGTATATTCTATCTCAATTTATGCCATTTAAAAAAATATTTTCCAGCAATGCATCCTTTCACATGGGGCAAGCCTTAACTGAAAGGGCCTGCGTCAGTCTTACACCTACTGTGAGGCAGGTGCAAAATAAAGACACAACAGCGTCCTAAAAGTGACGCAGTGAAATCTCATAGATTTCACTGCGTCATTTGTACAACCCTTCTTTGCGTCAATACGCCCCCTTTGTATACATTACATCTGACGCACATATAATGTGGCACAGGGCTTTACAAAGTGACGCATCTACCTAGATTTTTTGTATCCGATGGAAGCCTTATTAAAAACAGGCATAGTTCTAGGGGTGCCTCCTCTCGACGTGAAGCATTACATTTGACTGTCTTCTAAAAATTCAAAAAATGGCGGCGATAGTGTACTTTAGAGAGAAATAGTGAGAAAAAGAAGGCATGAGATGAAAAAGAGATGTGAAATGCACAATGGAGAAAATATAGTGGGAGAAGGGAAGTAACTGTGAGTAAACTAACTATGTAATACCGAAATGTTGCACTCTATACTATAAGTCTCACTTTATACTACAATTATTTCACTACTATCTCATAAATTTCAAGTAAAATAACAGAAAATTTCTCAAACAATTTATAATTTATAAATATGAATTTATTCTTCAGAATTTTCATAACTTAGAAGTACTTCTAGCATTAATTGATCAGGAATTTCCTCATCAGAACTCTTCATAAATGACTTCTGGAACTCAACATAGTCCAAACATTCCATTAATTCAACATCCAAAGTCTCATCATTAAAATCCTCCATTTCATCTTCTCTCAAAACAAGGTCTTGTTCTTGAATAGTGTTATGAATAGGATCATTTGAGACCTCAATCAAAGTATTCTAAACAAAGGTTGCAGAAATTTCAAAATTAATATTAACGGTGTCCTCATTGACATCCATATTCTTTTTAAATTTCTTGCTGTAAATAGTAGAAAAAAAACACTTTCATTTATCGTTTTTAGTAATAGATAATATTAAACTAGCTTTATCAAGTATTAAATTCCCCTTACAAATTAACAACTCACCTTTTAGAAAGCAGTAGAAGAGATAATACTGTGTAAATTTCACACCAGAAATACAACACCAGCAATTCCTCACAAATGTACCTCAATGAGTACTATCACAAAATGGCTGTGTTTCCCTCTCATTAGATAACCATTTCATTAGTAGAAAACCAATGAAACTTCATCACACACAAATTCAAAACCAAAGAAACATTTTAATTTGTTGTAAATTTCAAAAGCTAATTGGCTCTTGAGTGTTTGTAAACATTCTAAATGATCTGAATAGTCCGCCATCTTGTGACTCTGAAGAACAGACACACAAGAGTTGAAAAATAAATGGGGAAATAATTAAAAATAATTAAAAAGGGGCAGAATAGACACCCTCTGACCCCCTAGGTTTTCTTAAAAATTTCGCGGGGTAAGCGCTGGGTGCGCTTCCGGGTGCGCTCTCTGGTACGCGCACTGTGCGCGCACCGGAAAATAATGTTAAAAAACATATATACATTTAACAAATGTTTTTTATAAAAAAAATAAAAAATTAATTGTTGTAAAAAACAGCTAACAAAAAAAATAATCATAGGTTACAAAGTCGATATACAAATGAATTAGCTTTTTAAAAAACTATGAAATTCACTGAAAAAACCATAGGTTTCACAAACGTTATAGTTAGGAATTAGCTTTTAAAAAACCTTTCCAATTCACTGAAAAAACCATAGGGTTCACAATCGTTATAGTTAGGAATTAGCTTTTAAAAAACCTTTGAAATCCAGTGAAAAAATCTGAGGTTTCACAATCTTTATAATTAGGAATTAGCATTTAAAAAAACCTTTGAAATTCACTGAAAAAACCATAGGTTTAACCCCAGTTATAGTTATCTGGACATTTTACTCATACAAAACCATTGAAATTCCCACGTTATAGTTAGTTGGACTCACTATAACTTGCGCGCCCGCAATCCACTGCTGATGATGTCACATATTACATCATTCATAACATGGTCAGTGACATCACTGATGACATCACTGATAACATCTCCAATGACATCACTGATGACATCACTGATGACATCATCCAGTGACTGTGTGTTTCTGTAAAGTTTAAATATGTTTTACATATTGAAGAATGAGTGGATGTATAAGTGTCTGGATGAAGGATTTAGTAGGTGCGTGACTGACTGTATGAGTGAGTGATTAAATGTGTCTTACTAAATGCATGGGTTAGTGACTAAACTGTCTGAATGTGTGCATCAGTATGTCTGTTGTTGTGTAAGCTGTTGCATGTATTGATCAGTAGATATATGAGTGGCTATATGGGTTATTGATTGGTTGTCCAAGTATTTGTATGTGAGGCTGAGTGTGTGTGTGGGTGGCTGGGAGGTGTGTGAGTCTGTGCATAGATGTGTGAGCAGTTGATTCACTTGGTGTATGGGTTCAAGAGTGCATGTGGAAACAGCTGTATGGGCGGTTGACTATGTGCAGGGGTGTGTTGGTGAGTGAAAGGATATCTCAGTGCTACATGTCGAAGTAAGTACATATGTAAAACACAGTGCATGTGAGAGTTGACATATATAAATGACTATACATGAGAGCCTGTGATTGCGTAAGTGACTATATGGTTCAATGTGTACTTGTTTCAGTGATTGAAAAAGAGAGTAAGTATGTGTTACTATATATTTGAATAAGTAAGGTTTGGTGTGTATAACTTTGTACTAGAGGAAATGGGAGTGTGATTGATTCTCTGCATAACTGACTAGGTGTTTGAGTAAGTCTGTGAATGAGTGTCAGTGTGTAAGTGTCTGTATAGGTATATGACTGGATATGATAGTGTTCTATTGATGAGTGACCGTATGTATGAGTGATTGTATGGGTGAATGAGTGGATGTGTGTGTAGACCTAGCAATAAATGAGTGTGTATGTAGTTACTGGTATTGCTGAGTCAATAATTTCAGGAATGGTAGTTTATATTTAACACTGGGTGTATCAAAGGTTAGATTAGAGTGTGAGGAGGTGCATCGTATTATCACATGGATGATGTCATCAGTGATGTCATCAGTGATGTCATTTGAGATGTCATCAGTGATGTCATCAGTGATGTCACTGACCATGTTATGAATGATGTAATATGTGACATCATCAGCAGTGGATTGCGGGCGCGCAAGGTATAGTGAGTCCAACTAACTATAACATGGGAATTTCAATGGTTTCGTATGAGTAAAATGTCCAGCTAACTATAACTGGTGTTAAACCTATGGTTTTTTCAGTTAATATATATATATACCCGACTTGGTTTTCCAGCGCTTATACTGCTCTTATAAATAGATATATCCCATTACTGATACCGTCTCACGTAAGGGCATATTACCTGTATATACTTCTGTATCCCTTCTTATAATAACAATGATCATATGTCACTTGTGTAATAATTATCATGAACTATTTGTCAGTTTCTTTTTAACACTGTCTTCAACATTTTCTTAAATTTCACCTTATGGAAATCTCACATGGGTACTACACCCTTAATATCATTTTTCAAACCTTTTACCTAAAAACAAGGTATAGCATTGCATAAATCACACAATATTGGAATTGTGCCCTACGTTTTTAAACACCAATGAATTTTGTTTCAATATTATGAGTTGTAGTGGTACAATTGGGAACTCTGTGTGACTCGAACACAGAGTCTCTCTGCCATGCCTATTATTTTGTTGTCTATAAACACAGTAAAATGTCCATGGTGGTCATGTGACCAAGAGCCTGTGCGCTCGAAACGCGTCTTCTTTGTGCCCAATAAAGAAAAATTGGAACAGTACCTGGGTGGTGTGGCTTGTCTTCCCTTCGTTTGCTGCGTTGGATCGAGTGGATATATATATATATATATCTCTATATATATATATATATATATAATATATATATATATATATATATTCACTGAAAAAAACATAGGTTTCAGGCCTTATATAGTTAGGAATTAGCTTTTTAAAAACCTTGCAAATTCACTTAAAAAACCATAGGTTTCAGGCCTTATATAGTTAGGAATTAGCATTTAAAAAACCATTGAAATTGCTCCTATATAGTTAGTTGTACTAACTATATTTCGCGCACCCGCAATCCACTGCTGATGATGTCACATATTACATCATTCATGACATGGTCAGTGACATCACTGATGACAGTATGCGCCAGGGGGCTGCATTGCAGAGGTGTAATGAGGCTATGCCCCTTGTTACATCTCTCTGCAACGCAGCCCCCTGGCGCGTTTGCAGAGGGGGAACTAATTCCCCTTGCATACTGGGGGTCCCTGGGGGCCAACTAGCCCACCAGGAGTCTCCAGTATGCGCCAGGGGGCTGCATTGCAAAGAGGTGTAATGAGGCCACATCCTTTTTTACACCTCTGCAACGCTGCCCCCGTGCATGTTTGAAGACGGGGAACTAATTCCCCTTGCATACTGGGGGTCCCTGGGGGCCAACTAGCCCACCTGGAACCTCCAGTATGCGCCAGGGGGCTGCATTGCACAGAGGTGTAATGAGGCTATGCCTCTTTTTACACCTCTCTGCAACGCAGGCCACTGGCGCGTTTGCAGAGGGGGGACTAATTCCCCTTGCATACTGGGGGTCCCTGGGTCATATCTGCCCAAATGCCGAAATTCCGAACGATTAAAAAAGACTTTTCTTGAGAAACATTTGGATTTGGATTATCATGTCCTATACTTTGGAATTTTGAAAGACTGACTTTGGGGATGCTATAAATTACTCAAGTCTGCCCGAATTGTGTGGGTAAAATTGATACCTAGTCACTTTGAATAAGAATGTACTTACGTCTCGTCTAACATTTGGAAGAAATATCTAGTTATATGACAACAGGATACCGACATAACTTGAAGGAAATAAGAATGCCCTGAAGAAGTTCTGTTGTACAGAACGAAACGCGTCAGCTGGCTGTGGTACTACTCCACTACTCTCTAATACTCACTCTCTACTACTCTCTACTAGTCATTCTCTACTACTCTACTACTCTCTACTACTCTCGCTCTACTACTCACTTCCTACTACTCACTATCTACTACTCTCTACTACTCACTCTCTACTACTCTCTACTACTCACTCTCTACTACTCTCTCTCTACTACTCACTCTTTACTACTCACTATCTACTACTCTCTATTACTCACTCTCTATTTCTCACTCTCTACTACTCTCTACTACTCACTCTCTACTACTCTCTCTACTACTCACTCTCTACTACTCACTCTCTACTACTCTCTACTACTTACTCTCTACTACTCTCTACTACTCACTCTACTACTCACTCTCTACTACTCTCTACTATTCTCTCTCTGCTACTCACTCTCTACTACTCACTATCTACTACTCTCTACTACTCACTCTCTACTACTCTCTACTACTCACTCTCTACTACTCTCTCTCTACTACTCACTCTTTACTACTCACTATCTACTACTCTCTATTACTCACTCTCTATTTCTCACTCTCTACTACTCTCTACTACTCACTCTCTACTACTCTCTCTACTACTCACTCTCTACTACTCACTCTCTACTACTCTCTACTACTCTCTCTCTCTACTACTCTCTCTACTGCTCTCTACTGCTCTCTACTACTCACTCTCTACTCTCTATTACTCACTCTCTTCTCTCTACCTCTCTACCTCTCTCTACTTCTCTCTCTACTAGACTCTACCTCTCTACCTCTACCTCTCTACCTCTACACCTCTACCTCTCTCTACATGCACACATATACACATATATATATATGCATATGCATTTATGTATGTGTGTATATATATATACATACATATATAAACATATATAATATGCATATCTATATAAATACAAATATAAATGCATGCATACATATACATATATGCATACATATGCATGTTATTTACATGAAAGATTTAAAAACACTAATAAAAGCAAAGCTAAAAAGCCACCTCATTACAAACAGAATGGCTTTAACTTAAACGAGGGCGAGATCTATTGCATTTTCAATGCTTGTTTACTTTGGTTCCATCAAGAAGGCATTCAGATGTGTCACACATTTGCCATAAATTCTGAATGTTAAACCTCTAGTTGCTCATTAGATCACTGTAGTAACGCTACTGCTCACCAGGGAAGTCTGCTGCTAATCACACTTTCTATGGCAAAATGAACCCCCTCATTTTGTTCCTTTTTAAATTAAATGTTTTCAGACTTACCACTTCATTCCAATCAAGATGGCTTCTGGTGTGCCATACTTTTGTCATAAGTAAGACTGTTAGCGCTCTAGTTGTTCTTTTTGAACACTCTGGGACATTCTGTCATTGGGCTATACTTGGGCTACATCTGGGTGATATTTGGGCTACATTTGGGCTCTTTTGTCTCTGGTGGCCTTTTGTCTTTGTCTTTGCCTTTTGTCTCTTTTGTCTTGGGAGACTGCATGTCAGAATTTTTTAGTGAAACAGAAGAGGATTTTGGAAGTCACTCAAAATGTGCCCTAATTTTTCTTTCTGCAGCACTAATCATACTTTCTTTGGCAAAATATACCCCCTCATTTTGTTCCTTTTTAAATTAAATGTTTTAAGAGTTACCACTTTATTCCAATCAAGATGGCTTCAGGTGTGCCATACCTTTGTAATGAGTAGGACTGCTAGGACTGTTAGCGCTCTAGTTGTTCTTTAGAACACTCTAGGAGGCTGCAGTAGAACACAAAGGAATCAACTGACAGTCTCCTTGTTGGATGTACATGTTTTACTGAGAATGTCAGACTTCATTCTCACATGACTGAAAAAGATAATGTGAATTTACAGAACATATGCTTTCAGTTTAGCTTATAGATCCCCTTCCATCCACTGTGGGAAAAGCATGAGATAATAGTTTTCTTTCAAACATGATTCATGATATCCCAACAGAAGGCTTTTTCACATGGTAAAATCACCTTAGAACACACCACAATTCGTAAAATGAGTATGGTACCATCAACAAATGATTTATAATGTAACTAAAGTCCTAAAACCCTCTATTAACTACAATGCTTTTTAATGAGGTGCTATCATGTATATTGGTCCCAAGATGGCTGCCAACACTTCTTGGATGAAGTGCTGACAGCCAATCAGATCTCAGAATGAGATGTGTGGTTAGGCTCCGCCCAGATATATATGTGTTTTTGAAGTTAATTTTCATAAAAACCACTGGAGCAATTTTCACCAAATATAGCAAAGGCACTTCTGCGTACCAGTCCCTATAATTTTGCCACGTTTTGTGTAATTCCGTTCAGCGGTTCAGGCTGTAGCCTTGTCAGAACATCCTGTGGAAATTAACATGGGGAAAACATGTTTTGGGACCCCCCTTTTTTCTCAGCCCCCACTTCACGAATCCCCCCGAAACTTTCAGGGAAGGAGTGCAGTGGAGCTGGCCAAAATGTTGGAAAATTACACTCAAATTCCTCAACCGGCGCCAAAGTTATTCCCAATAGAATGTTGCGGATTTCCTATGGTAGCTAGGTCCTAGCTATATATACCTACTGGCTATCGCCAGTAGAATATATATATATATATATATATATATATACACACACACATATATTACCTACTGGCGGTCGCCAGTAGGTATATATAGTTAGGATTTTTTCTCTATGGGATTTTTGAAAATTCTATGTCTAATAACTTTGGCGTTTGTGGACGGAATTGGCTGAAATTTTCAGGAAAATGGAACATTTTGTTTCTGAGCAGCCACTGAAAATTTGGGGGGGGTTTGTCAAGGGGGGGCTGAGAAAAAAGGGGGGTCCCAAAACGTGTTTTTAACATTGAGTTTTCCATAGGGCGGTTGGCCTCACTTTTAGCCCGAACGGCTGAATGGATTTGCACGAAACTTGGCAAAATTGTAGGGACTGGTAGCCCGATGTGCCTTTGCTAGGTCTCAATATATGTGCTCCAGTGGATTTTGAGAAATTAACGTTCAAAAAAAGATATATATCTGTAACAGCGGACCGGGCAGCGCTCCAGTTCGCGTACTTTTCACGTTACGGAGCTTTGTGAAGCGAAGCTGATTGGTTCTCCGGCGTCTGTAAACATTCCAAACAGTCCGTAGCGGCCGCCATCTTGTCTCTCGGTAGGATCGAGAGACAAGAGGAGGCCAAAGCGAAGGGGCAAATGACCATAAGGGGGCATAGTAGATTCTCCCTGACCCCCTAGGTTTGATGTGGAGGTTTTAAAAGGGCCCCGCGGGGCAAAAAAAATAATAATAATAATAATCGAACGGCTGAATGGATTTGCACGAAACTTGGCAAAATATTAGGGACTGGTAGCCCGATGTGCCTTTGCTAGGTCTCAATATATGTGCTCCAGTGGATTTTGAGAAATTAACGTTAAAAAAAAGATATATATCTGTAACAGCGCTCCGCTTCGCGTACTTTTCGCGTTACGGAGCTTTGCGAAGCTGATTGGTTCTCCGGCGTCTGTAAACATTCCAAACAGTCCGTAGCGGCCGCCATCTTGTCTCTCGGTAGGATCGAGAGACAAGAGGAGGCCAAAGCGAAGGGGCAAATGACCATAAGGGGGAATAGTAGATCCTCGCTGACCCCCTAGGTTTGATGTGGAGGCTTTGAAAGGTTCTCGCAGGGCAAAAAAATATATACCGTTTTTTTTGTTTTTTTGAGTGGGTAGCGCCCGGTCCGGGAACCGGGAAGCTTTCTGGGCAGCGTACTGCAATGAAAAATGAATGATACACTTTTCAAATACTGTATGTTAATTGATTGTTGGTTTTGTTGATTATTTTTTTTATTTTTTTATTTTTTAAGGATTGTTTATTGTGTTTCATAATTTATTAAACTTTCTAACGCGGCGCGTCATATGACGCATTACGCGACAACGCAGGTCCAGAATATAGTCAAAATGTCTCGACCAACCAGCGGACGGCACACAACCCCTTTCAGCAGGCTAAATAGTTCTGTTAAATGACAACAGAAGGGACAGGCAACAAGAACCATCAGTCAAAGAGGGGAGGGCAAGTTCTTCTCTACCGGGTCACGTTGGAGCGCTACCGGAACTGATCGAATTGGTAGTCTACAGTGTTTCTGGATGTTTCAGACTGAAGCTGGCGTTAGCATGAGAGCACCACCATTTCGTAGCTCCGTCGTGGCCATTCCACGAGCAATCATGCTAGGCGCTCCCCACCAGAAGCCTGCGGGAGTCGGGGGCCCCCAAGACTTTTGTAGAATCTTCAAGGATGAGGGGACGCTTTCGCGAATGGAGCCCAAGCTCTAGCAGACAAGCGTCCGAGTTCCAAGGTGTCGCAGGCCCATTTTAGTGGACCACGCCCAAATCTGAAGAGATGGCCGCCATTTTGAGAGTCCTGTGGCAGCCGCCTATCGCTGCGCCGCAAGAGCGGGAGCAACTCAAGTACATGGTGAGCGAGACGCTGTAGTCGAAAGAGCGGGCGGTAAACAGCTGAATAGCGGAAGAGGCACAGTGTAGCAAAAGCGGGCTGAATGGCAAATGAAACGGAAAAGGGGTGCCCCACTACAGCGTGTCTTTAGGTGAAACGGATTGTGGGACAAGGTGAAGAATGGAAGAGTCACCAAAAGGAAAAAAGTTCCGCTTGACCCCGGGAGCCGGCCACCTATGTCGGGGGCGATCTCAGGCCACACCAGGGCAACACGACTTGGGGAGGGGGCCGGAGCCAAGCGCCCCCTCCGAGTCCGCGACATGACACCGTCCCTCGGGGGCCTCCGTCAAGCGGTTCAGGGTGGCACCGCATCACAACAGCCCCCACTTACTTTAAGAATAGTGAAGATGAAGCAATTGCAAATAGGCTTCAGACAATGTTACAAGCACTCCTCAAAACTTTGAACTTTTCAGAGTGCATGAGTTGGGACAGCGAGGGGTGATTTGGTTTCTCGGACTGTTTTTCTGGTCTCTCACCACTGGCATACTTTAACGTTTTCTTGTTTCTAGGACATTAATAGGTTTTATCATTACGTTATGTTATCGTTTCTTTGTTTGTTGTTTAATAAAAGTTCATGTTCATCAGTGGCCTACTGATTTTCGTTTTCCTATTTTTTTCTTTCCAGGTTGTTTCATGGTAAAGTTTCTGTTAACAGGATACAGTGATCACTTCGTTATTATTGCATATGTCCTTTTCACTAGGGGTGCTCTCTGGTCGGGCCAGATGACGTATCTCTAGTAAATGGTCCGGGTGAAAAAGGTGCATCAATCAGTGGGGAGTAGATAGGCATGACAGATTACAACGGGGGTGAAAGGTCCGCATTACGTACCCTTTCACTACTTGCAAAGATTTTCCTACGTTTATTTGCAAACAGGGAATACCTCCAAAAAGAACTAATTCCCAAACAGTCAATGTTCGGACAATCAATCAATCAATGAGGAATGAAATAGGTACGACGTGTTAAAGGCTTGCGTTACCTACCCTTCACTATCTGCAAAGGGAGAGAGAATATTCCTATTCTTCCTCGTTTGCAGGTAGAGAAGATCCTTAAGAGAATTAACTTCGAACAATTCAATGCTCGATTGAAACAATCAACAAGGGGTACTGTGAACACAAATGAACGCCGCTTATGTACATACGCATTGCTATTTTCAACAGTTTGTTCCTAATGTTTCTATTTTAGCGAGGTCAAAAAGAGATCCCATTAGTGGCCTACTGATTTTGCTCGATTCCTTTTGTTTTTTTACACGATTTTTCGCTATCTGCAAAGACTAAACAGAGTATTGCGACTCTGTGCTTGTTTGTAAATAGAGAATGAACCAAAGAGAACAATCAATCAAATGGAGAGAGAAGCAGGCACGACGTATTACAAAGGGGGCAAAGGGCTGCGTTAACTACCCTTCACTATCTGCAAAGAGAGAGTACTCCTAATAGAAATGAGGGGTGGGGGGCAGTATTCAAAGCAGATCAGTGTGCATAAACACGAAAATGTTTTTACTTACCACGTACTTGACATTCGACAGCTTATGATATTTGCTATTAAAAAACCATTGAAATTCACTGAAAAAACCATAGGTTATAGACCATATATAGTTGGAATTAGCATTTACAAAACCTTGAAAATTCACTGAAAAAACCATAGGTTATACACCATATATAGTTAGGAATTAGCATTTAAAAAACCTTATTTTACTCACACAAAACCATTGAAATTCCATATATAGTTAGTTGCACTAACTATATATCGCGCACCCGCAATCCACTGCTGATCATGTCACATATTACATCATTCATGACATGGTCAGTGACATCACTGATGACATCACTGATGACATCTCAAATGACATCACTGATGACATCACTGATGACATCTCATTTGACATCATTCTTGTGCTAATACGATAAACCTCTTCAGACTCTAATATAACCTTAGATACACTCAGTGTATACAGACACTCACACACTGCCACTCATCCATGGAGTTACTCACACACCCAGTCAGTCATGCAAAGAAACAATCTCACCTCCATTTCTTCAACTATACAGTTAAACACACCTTACTTATTGAAACATATACTAACACATATTTACTCTCTTATACAATCCCTGATACAAGTTCACAATGATCGATACAACCACTCACTCATTCAGTGGCTCTCATGCACAGTTATTTATATATGCCAACTCTCACATGTACTGTGTTTTACATATGTACTTACTATGACATGTAGCATTGAGATATCCATTCACTCATCAATACACTCATGCACACAGTCAACTGCCCATGTAGCTGTTTCCACATGCACTCTTGAACTCATACACCTAGTGAATAAACTGCTCACACATCTATGCATAGAGTCACACACCTTCCAGCCACCCCCACACAAACTCAATCTCCCATAGAAATACTTGGGCAACCAATTAATAACACATATAGCCTCTCGTATAGCTAATGATCAACACATGCAGCAGTTTACAGAACAACAGACATAATGATGCACAAATTAAGACAGTTTAGTCACTAACCCATGCATTCAGTGAGACACATTTAATCACTCACTCATACACTCAGTCATGCACCTACTAAATCCTTCATCCAGACACTTATACATCCACTCAAGACATATTTTAACTTTACAGAAAAATACAGTCACTGGATGTTGTCATCAGTGATGTCATCAGTGATGTCATTTGAGATGTCATCAGTGATGTCATCAGTGATGTCACTGACCATGTCATGAATGATGTAATATGTGACATGATCAGCAGTGGATTGCGGGTGCGCGATATATAGTTAGTGCAACTAACTATATATGGAATTTCAATGGTTTTGTGTGAGTAAAATAAGGTTTTTTAAATGCTAATTCCTAACTATATATGGTGTATAACCTATGGTTTTTTCAGTGAATATATATATACATACATATATAAACATATATAATCTGCATATATATATAAATACAAATATAAATGCATGCATACATATACATATATGCATAGATATGCATGTTATTTACATGAAAGTTTTAAAAACACTAATAAAAGCAAAGCTAAAATGCCACCTCATTACAAACAGAATGGATTTAACTTAAACGAGGGCGAGATCTATTGCATTTTCAATGCTTGTTTACTTTGGTTCCATCAAGAAGGCATTCAGATGTGTCACACATTTGCCATAAATTCTGAATGTTAGCACTCTAGTTGCTCATTAGATCACTGTAGTAAAGCTACTGCTCACCAGGGAAGTCTGCTGCTAATCATACTTTCTATGGCAAAATGAACCCCCTCATTTTGTTCCTTTTTAAATTAAATGTTTTCAGACTTACCACTTCATTCCAATCAAGATGGCTTCTGGTGTGCCATACTTTTGTCATAAGTAAGACTGTTAGCGCTCTAGTGGTTCTTTAGAACACTCTGGGACATTCTGTCATTGGGCTATACTTGGGCTACATCTGGGTGATATTTGGGCTACATTTGGGCTCTTTTGTCTCTGGTGGCCATCTTGGGAGACTGCATGTCAGAATTTTTTTATGAAATAGAAGAGGATTTGGGAAGTCACTCAAAATGTTCCCTAATTTTTTTTCTGCAGCACTAATCATACTTTCTATGGCAAAATATACCCCCTCATTTTGTTCCTTTTTAAATTAAATGTTTTAAGAGTTACCACTTTATTCCAATCAAGATGGCTTCAGTAGTGCCATACCTTTGTAATAAGTAGGACTGTTAGCGCTCTAGTTGTTCTTTAGAACACTCTAGGAGGCTGCAGTAGAACACAAAGGAATCAACTGACAGTCTCTGTCCTTGTTGGATGTACACGTTGTACTGAGAATGTCAGACTTCATGCTCACATGACTGAGAAAGATAATGTGGGACTTACAGAAAATATGCTTTCAGTTTAGCTTATAGATCCCCTTCCAAACCACTGTGGGAAAAGCATGAGATAATAGTTTTCTTTCAAACATGATTCATGATATCCCAGCAGAAGGCTTTTTCACATGGTAAAATCACCTTAGAACACACCACAATTCCTAAAATGAGTATGGTACCATCAACAAATGATTTATAATGTAACTAAAGTCCTAAAACCCTCTACTAACTAAAATGCTTTTTAATGAGGTGCTATCATGTATATTGGTCCCAAGATGGCTGCCAACACTTCTTGGATGAAGTGTTGGCAGCCAATCAGATCTCACGATAAGATGTTTGGTTAGGTTCCACCCAGATATATATGTGTTTTTGAAGTTAATTTTCATAAAAACCACTGGAGAAATTTTCACCAAATATAGCAAAGGCACTTCTGTGTACCAGTCCCTACAATTTTGCCAAGTTTGGTGTAATTCCGTTCAGCGGTTCGGGCTGTAGCCTTGTCAGAACGTCCTATGGAAATTAACATGGGGAAAACACGTTTTGGGACCCCCTTTTTTCTCAGCCCCCACTTCACGAATCCCCCCGAAACTTTCAGAGAAGGAGCGCAGCGGAGCTGGCCAACATTTTGGAAATTACACGCAAATTCCTCAACCGGCGCCAAAGTTATTCCCAATAGAATGTTGCGGATTTCCTATGGTAGCTAGGTCCTAACTATATATACCTATCGCCAGTAGGTAATATATATATATATATTACCTACTGGCGGTCGCCAGTAGGTATATATAGTTAGGATTTTTTCTCTATGGGTTTTTTGAAAATTCTATGTCTAATAACTTTGGCGTTTGTGGACGGAATTGGCTGAAATTTTCAGGAAAATGGCACATTTTGTTTCTGAGCAGCCCTTGAAAATTTGGGGGGGGTTCGTCCAGTGGGGGCCGAGAAAAAAGGGGGGTCCCAAAACGTGTTTTTAACATTGAGTTTTCCATAGGGCGGTTGGCCTCACTTTTAGCCCGAACGGCTGAATGGATTTGCACGAAACTTGGCAAAATTGTAGGGACTGGTAGCCCGATGTGCCTTTTGTAGGTCTCAATATATGTGCTCCAGTGGATTTTGAGAAATTAACGTTCAAAAAAAGATATATATCTGTAACAGCGCTCCGCTTCGCGTACTTTTCGCGTTACGGAGCTTTGCGAAGCTGATTGGTTCTCCGGCGTCTGTCAACATTCCAAACAGTCCGTAGCGGCCGCCATCTTGTCTCTCGGTAGGATTGAGAGACAAGAGGAGGCCAAAGCGAAGGGGGAAATGACCATAAGGGGGCATAGTAGATCCTTCCTGACCTCTTAGGTTTGATGTACCATTTTGCCAAGTTTGGTGTAATTCCGTTCAGCCATTCAGGCTGTAGACGTATCTAAATGTCCTATGGAAAATTGCATGGGGAAAACACATTTGAAAGTGTTGAAATTTAGAACCAATTAAAATGTTACTTTGGTTTTGTATTTGTGTGTGATGAAAGTTAATTGGTTATGTATATATCTAAAATGAGAGGAAACCACAGCCATTTTGTGATACTACTGTCTGAGGTACATTTGTGAGGAATTTTTGGTGCTCAATTTCTGGTGTTTGATTTACACAGTACTAACACTTCTCCTACTTTTAAAAAGGTGAGTTGTTAATTTGTAAGGGGAACTATGTTGTACACTTTAAGATAATTTGAAAAATGTTTTCTGTTATTTATTTACAGTCCTTCTGTTATACTAAATACTTGGTAAAGTTAGTTTTATATTATGTATTACTAAAACGATAAATGAAAGTGATTATTTTTTTCTGCAATTTACAGCAAGCAATTTCAAAATAAAAGGGCTCACAATGAAGAGACCGTGGCAATTTCTTTTGAATTATCCACTACATTTAATGAAATTGACAGCACCAATAATGAAATATTCTCACAAGGAGGAGATGACTTGAATGATTTTTTTGATCAATCTCTTGATGGCGAATTTATCGAATGTTTGGAGACCATAGAGTTACAAGAATTAGTCTGTCCCTGGCCCAGTGCATCATGGGAACAGGGCAGACCAGACTACAAAAGCCAATTCTTACACTGGGAAGGAAACAAGCTTCCGGGGACCGGTTTCTGGCATTACAGCCGTCTTCGGCCCGGCTTGCTTGAATCCTGATGGTGCAATGAGCAAGGGACTCACATCTGAGTATACCCTTCCACGCTTAGGGTGGACAAAATTATTTACAACAAGGGGTGGTGATGGACAGAGTCTCTGAATTAAGCAGAGTACTCTCACCCAGTCAAGAGATCAGGGCTAGATCCAACACCGTTTTTTAGCTCATTGCACCATCCCAGTTTCAGAACCTGGCTGTATGCAAATTAGTCTGTCCCTGGCCCAGTGCATCATGGGAACAGGGCAGACCAGACTACAAAAGCCAATTCTTACACTGGGAAGGAAACAAGCTTCCGGGGACCGGTTTCTGGCATTACAGCCGTCTTCGGCCCGGCTTGCCTGAATCCTGATGGTGCAATGAGCAAGGGACTCACATCTGAGTATACCCTTCCACGCTTAGGGTGGACAAAATTATTTACAACAAGGGGTGGTGATGGACAGAGTCTCTGAATTAAGCAGAGTACTCTCACCCAGTCAAGAGATCAGGGCTAGATCCAACACCGTTTTTTAGCTCATTGCACCATCCCAGTTTCAGAACCTGGCTGTATGCAAATTAGTCTGTCCCTGGCCCAGTGCATCATGGGAACAGGGCAGACCAGACTACAAAAGCCAATTCTTACACTGGGAAGGAAACAAGCTTCCGGGGACCGGTTTCTGGCAATGAGCAGTTCTTAGCCATGTTATCCAATGGGAGGTGGATAACATGGCTAAGAGCATTAGCTCGGTAATGCATGAATATCGCTGACTTTTTTGCGATATTCATGCATTGCGGCCGTTTTTTATCGCATTTGCGATAAACCTTGATAATAGCAAGGTTTATCTGCGATAATTTCTGACGATGCTTAGCGGTAAAAAATTCGTTGCCAAGCATCGTTAGCGATAAATATCGCTTAACTTTGGTAATATGCACCAACGTCTGTTAACGTTCGATTCGAAGGAAATGAGGAAGTGTTGAAAAACATTGTCTGCGCCATCTTGCCTTTTTTGAAATGCCACACTTTTGTCGTGCACGGCAGCCATTTTAGATGCCTTGACCAGACCCACTCTCTGCACGCTGTTGATCCGTAGCATGGCTCCCCACCCTCGCAAGCATCTTCCCCAGGCACTGGTCACCCCCGCTCTCTGTCTTATGCATCGGCAATAAACCTCCCCCCATCTGCGCTGCTCTTCCCTGAGAATCACACTCTGTGCCCGCCCGACACCTCCCTTTCGCCCTATTCACTACCGCACCCTCTGACACTCCTCTTCCTCTGTGTCCGATTGTCCAGGCTATCAGCTAGCCCTGCAGATGTAGTTTATGGCCCCAGCTGTAAAGAATCACCCCTCTTCAAAGGAGTTATAATAGATCAAGGCCCACACCCGATGAGATCCGTCAAACCACACGTGTTCCTACTATCTGAAAACCATCCTGTATTGTGATTGGGGAGGGGACCGAGTCTGAAGCGGAAGATTCCAGGGATGACTCTTTGTACATCAAAGTTTTTACAATTATGTGTCACATTAAAAATATATAGCACTCCAACAAAGTAGTAGGAATATAAAACTTTAATAACTTATAAATATATACAACAAAACAAAAACAGTAAAAACATTTAAACAATGAAGAGACCGTGGCAATTTCTTTTGAATTATCCACTACATTTAATGAAATTGACAGCACCAATAATGAAATATTCTCACAAGGAGGAGATGACTTGAATGATTTTTTTGATCAATCTCTTGATGGCGAATTTATCGAATGTTTGGAGACCATAGAGTTACAAGAATCATCATTGCAGACTTTTCATGAGGAGATTCCTGATGAGATGATTGAAGAGGAAATTCCTGATGAGGACATGTTACTAGTTCTTTCAAATTATGAAAATTCAGAAGATGTTGCCTGGGTGCCGCACTGATTTGGGTATCCGGTTTGGGGCGTCCCGGGGGGTGGGTTGTCAGTAGCGGTCTGTTGTGCGAATAGTTCCAAGGCAGCAGAACGCGCTGAAATCTAGATGGCACGAAGGTGATGTCTAGTAAGTTGCCGCCCAGCAAATAACGGCGTGGGGCGCCGCGGGGGAGGCAGTCCAAAGTTCCGTTAAAAGGGCAAAGGAAAGGATCGGTGGTTGGAACCATCAGTCAAAAAGGGGAGGGGGTGCAACAATTTTTCCTACCGGGTCACACTGTGCTTTCACCGGAACTGAGGTCTGCAGGATTCTAGTCATTCAAACTGAGGCTGGCGCCAGCATGGGAGCGCCGACGTCCCGCGGCTACAGTTTCGTCACTCCACGGGCGATCATGGCAGTCATTCCCCATCGGGGGTGTCTGCGGGGGTCGGGGACTCCCGCGGCTCCTCTAGAATCTTCAAGGTCGTGGAGGACTACGATGGTGGAGTCAACCAGTGACCGGGCCATTTCTTTATGCTGGGCCCGCTCTTGCCAGGTCGACCGCCATTTTGAGAGTTCGGTAGCTACTGGCGATCGCGGGGTCAAATGAGCGGACGGGCTCCACCCTGCCGGGCGAGACCTTGCAGCATCGCCACAGTGGAAGAACCCTTTTCCGGGCGCCTGGAGCGCTGAGGGTGCAGCTGGGAAGCCTCCACCTGGGGAGGCGGGAGAGGCCTGTTCGCACCGTCTCTCCCACCCAGTGCACCCCACGGCGTCTCGCTTGACATTTGTTATGGCCGGACCAGGCGATGAGGACGAGGGGGGGGGGTCGGAGGCATGTGCAAGACATCCCCCCCCAGTGTTGTCGCAGCCATTATAAAAGAAAGAAGAAATGTCCCGTCCGTCTTTGGGCCGGACCTCCGGTGGATGGCGGCCGGACGCCCTTTGCTCTGGCCCCATGAACGGGTTCCTTGGCTCATCCGGTGGGGCAGGCCTTGGCGTGTGGTGCCTCTCCTGGGCCTTTCGTGCAGTGGCCTCTCCACTCCCAGGCCCTCCATGGATGCTGGCCCAGACTGGGAGAGAGAGGGTCTAACCTGCAATTCTCCAGGGTTACCGCCACCGCGGCCGGATCCCGTCGGCCTCGGCCTCTGGTTGATGGTGGCCGGACTGGGAGAGAGAGGGGAGGGTCGAGGACACGGACATTCCCCCCCCTGCAACTCTCCAGTGTT
This sequence comes from Lissotriton helveticus, assembly GCF_964261635.1. Classification (NCBI taxonomy): domain Eukaryota; kingdom Metazoa; phylum Chordata; class Amphibia; order Caudata; family Salamandridae; genus Lissotriton; species Lissotriton helveticus. The sequence goes on from NC_136061.1 coordinate 1,271,528,532, forward strand.
GTCAATCCCCCTGGCCGGGTCCCACTGGCCTCGGCCTCTCCTCCGGCTACACCCTACGTGATGATCTCCTGGCCGACGGTTGGCAGCAGGACCCGCCTTATATGTGTTGCTTCCGGCTGGGCGTAGCCGCAAACCTGTTGCACTTTGGAAGTTTCCAGAATGGGGCGGATGTCTGCTGACTTGTATCTTTCCCAGTTTGCCGTTATTTGGGCGTGGCAGGTGGTGGGACAGACACGTTTTGGGGCAGTGAGGGGCGATGAAGCCTCGTTGCCTTGTGGCCGTTGCAATGTCACACTTGGTTTCTCTTACTGTTTTCAGGTTTCTTATTACGGGCTTACTTCTAACGTTTCTTGTTTCTAGGACAATAATAGGTTTTATCATTACGTATTGTTATCGTTTCTTTGTTTGTTATTTAATAAAAAGTTCATCAGTGGCCTACTGATTTTCGTTTTCCTATTCCTTTCTTTCCAGGTTGTTTCATGCTAAAGTTTCTGTTAACAGGATACAGTGATCACTTCGTTATTATTGCATATGTCCTTTTCACTAGGGGTGCTCTCTGGTCGGGCCAGATGACCTATCTCTAGTAAATGGTCCGGGTGAAACAGGTGCATCAATCAGTGGGGAGTAGATAGGCATGACAGATTACAACGGGGGAGAAAGGTCCGCATTACCTACCCTTTCACTACTTGCAAAGATTTTCCTACGTTTATTTGCAAACAGGGAATACCTCCAAAAAGAACCAATTCCCAAACAGTCAATGTTCGGGCAAACAATCAATCAATGAGGAACGAAATAGGCATGACGTGTTAAAGGTTTGCGTTACCTACCCTTCACTATCTGCAAAGGGAGAGAGAATATTCCTATTCTTCCTCGTTTGCAGGCAGAGAAGATCCTTAAGAGAACCAACTTCGAACAATTCAATGCTCGATTCAAACAATCAACAAGGGGTACTGTGAACACAAATGAACGCCGCTTATGTACATACACATTGCTATTTTCAACAGGTTGTTCCTAATGTTTCTATTTTAGCGAGGTCAAAAAGAGATCCCATTAGTGGCCTACTGATTTTGCTCGATTCCTTTTGTTTTTTTACACGATTTTTCGCTATCTGCAAAGACTAAACAGAGTATTGCGACTCTGTGCTTGTTTGTAAATAGAGAATGAACCAAAGAGAACAATCAATCAAATGGAGAGAGAAGCAGGCACGACGGATTACAACGGGGGCAAAGGCCTGCGTTAACTACCCTTCACTATCTGCAAAGAGAGAGTACTCCTAATAGAAATGAGGGGGGGGGCAGCATTCAAAGCAGATCAGTGTGCATAAACACGAAAATGTTTTTACTTACCACGTACTTGACATTCGACAGCTTATGATATTTGCTATTAAAAAACCATTGAAATTCACTGAAAAAACCATAGGTTATAGACCATATATAGTTAGGAATTAGCATTTACAAAACCTTGAAAATTCACTGAAAAAACCATAGGTAATAGACCATATATAGTTAGGAATTAGCATTTACAAAACCTTGAAAATTCACTGAAAAAACCATAGGTTATAGACCATATATAGTTAGGAATTAGCATTTAATAAACCTTATTTTACTCACACAAAACCATTGAAATTCCATATATAGTTAGTTGCACTAACTATATATCGCGCACCCGTAATCCACTGCTGATGATGTCACATATTACATCATTCATGACATGGTCAGTGACATCACTGATGACATCACTAATGACATCTCAAATGACATCACTGATGACATCACTGATGACATCTCATTTGACATCAATGACCACATCACTGATGATATCATTCATGTGACAATACAATGCATCTCCTCACATTTTAATATAACCTCTGTTTCACCCAGTGTTAAATACAGAGTATAATTTTTGAAACCATTGACACACCAATACTAGTTACTACATACGCACTCACTGATTCGTACGTCTACACACACATTCACTCATTCACCCATACAATCATTCATACATACAATCACTCATCTTTACAACACTATCATATGCACTCATGCACCTATACAGACACTCACACTCTGCCACTCATCCATGGAGTTACTCACACACCTAGTCAGTCCTGTAAAGAATCAATCACACTTCCATTTTCTAATCTATACAGTTAAACATAGAGCACCCTACGTTTTCAACCATATACTAACACATACTTACTCTCTTATACAATCATTGATACAAGTACACATTGATCTGCACAGAGTCAAACACCTCCCAGCCAGCCACACACACACTCAGTCTCCCATGCAAATACTTGGGCAATCAATCAATAACCCATATAGTTACTCATATAGCTACTGATCAACACATGCAGCAGTTTACAGAACAACAGACATAATGATGCACAAATTAAGACAGTTTAGTCACTAACCCATGCACTCAGTGAGACACATTTAATCACTCACTCATACATTCAGTCATGCACCTACAAAATCCTTCGTCCAGACACTTATACATCCACTCATTCTTCAATGTGTAAGACATATTTTAACTTTACAGAAACATACAGTCACTGGATGTTGTCATCAGTGATGTCATCAGTGATGTCATTTGAGATGTCATCAGTGATGTCATCAGTGATGTCACTGACCATGTCATGAATGATGTAATATGTGACATCATCAGCAGTGGATTGCGGGTGCGCGATATATAGTTAGTGCAACTAACTATATATGGAATTTCAATGGTTTTGTGTGAGTAAAATAAGGTTTTGTAAATGCTAATTCCTAACTATATATGGTCTATAACCTATGGTTTTTTCAGTGAATATATATATACACACACATATATATACACACATTACCTACTGGCGGTCGCCAGTAGGTATATATAGTTAGGATTTTTTCTCTATGGGTTTTTTGAAAATTCTATGTCTAATAACTTTGGCGTTTGTGGACGGAATTGGCTGAAATTTTCAGGAAAATGGCACATTTTGTTTCTGAGCAGCCCTTGAAAATTTGGGGGGGGTTCGTCAAGGGGGGGCCGAGAAAAAAGGGGGGTCCCAAAACGTGTTTTTAACATTGAGTTTTCCATAGGGCGGTTGGCCTCACTTTTAGCCCGAACGGCTGAATGGATTTGCACGAAACTTGGCAAAATTGTAGGGACTGGTAGCCCGATGTGCCTTTTGTAGGTCTCAATATATGTGCTCCAGTGGATTTTGAGAAATTAACGTTTAAAAAAAGATATATATCTGTAACAGCGGACCGGGCAGCGTCCTAGGACGCGTACTTTTCGCGCAACGGAGCTTTGTGAAGCGAAGCTGATTGGTTCTCCGGCGTCTGTCAACATTCCAAACAGTCCGTAGCGGCCGCCATCTTGTCTCTCGGTAGGATCGAGAGACAAGAGGAGGCCAAAGCGAAGGGGCAAATGACCATAAGGGGGAATAGTAGATCCTCGCTGACCCCCTAGGTTTGATGTGGAGGTTTTAAAAGGGCCCCGCGGGGCAAAAAAAAATAATAATAATAATAATCGAACACCTGAATGGATTTGCACGAAACTTGGCAAAATATTAGGGACTGGTAGCCCGATGTGCCTTTGCTAGGTCTCAATATATGTGCTCCAGTGGATTTTGAGAAATTAACGTTCAAAAAAAGATATATATCTGTAACAGCGCTCCGCTTCGCGTACTTTTCGCGTTACGGAGCTTTGCGAAGCTGATTGGTTCTCCGGCGTCTGTCAACATTCCAAACAGTCCGTAGCGGCCGCCATCTTGTCTCTCGGTAGGATTGAGAGACAAGAGGAGGCCAAAGCGAAGGGGGAAATGACCATAAGGGGGCATAGTAGATCCTTCCTGACCTCTTAGGTTTGATGTACCATTTTGCCAAGTTTGGTGTAATTCCGTTCAGCCATTCAGGCTGTAGACGTATGTAAATGTCCTATGGAAAATTGCATGGGGAAAACACATTTGAAAGTGTTGAAATTTAGAACCAATTAAAATGTTACTTTGGTTTTGTATTTGTGTGTGATGAAAGTTAATTGGTTATGTATATATGTCAAATGAGAGGAAACCACAGCCATTTTGTGATACTACTGTCTGAGGTACATTTGTGAGGAATTTTTGGTGGTGAATTTCTGGTGTTTGATTTACACAGTACTAACACTTCTGCTACTTTTAAAAAGGTGAGTTGTTAATTTGTAAGGGGAACTATGTTGTACACTTGAAGATAATTTGAAAAATGTTTTCTGTTATTTATTTGCAGTCCTTCTGTTATACTAAATACTTGATGAAGTTAGTTTTATATTATGTATTACTAAAAACGATAAATGAAAGTGATTATTTTTTTCTGCAATTTACAGCAAGCAATTTCAAAATAAAATGGCTCACAATGAAGAGACCGTGGCAATTTCTTTTGAATTGTCCACTACATTGATTGAAATTGAGAGCACCAATAATGAAATATTGTCACAAGGAGGACATGACTTGTATGATTCCATTAGATTGATTGAAATGGACAGCACCAAGAATGAAATATTGTCACAAGGAGATGACTTGAATGATTCCACTACATTGATTGAAATTGAGAGCACCAATAATGAAATATTGTCACAAGGAGAAGATGGCTTGTATGATTCCATTAGATTGATTGAAATGGACACGACCAATAATGAAATATTGTCACAAGGAGGAGATGACTTGAATGATTCCACTACATTGATTGAAATTGAGAGCACCAATAATGAAATATTGTCACGAGGAGATGACTTGAATGATTCCACTACATTGATTGAAATGGACAGCACCAATAATGAAATATTGTCAGAAGGAGGAGATGACTTGAATGATTTTTTTGATCAATCTCTTGATGGCGAATTTATCGAGTGTTTGGAGACCATAGAGTTACAAGAATCATCATTGCAGACTTTTAATGAGGAGATTCCAGATGAGATGATTGAAGAGGAAATTACTGATGAGGACATGTTACTAGTTGTTTCAAATTTAGAAAATTTTGAAGAATAAATTTATATTTAGAAATCAAAAATTGTTTGAGACATTATTTATTTTTATTTTTAATTTATGAGGTTGTAGCGAAGTGATTGTAGTATAAAATGAGACTTATAGTATAGAGTGCAACATTTTTATGTTACATGGTAAGTTTACTCATATTTACTTCCCTTCTGCCACTATATTATCTCCAATGTGTATTTGACATGTCTTCTTCATCTCCGGCCTCCTTTCTCTCACTGTGTGTCTCCGATGCATCTTATCGCTGGTATTTTGTGTAATTACAGAAGAGAGTAAAATAAAATAGTTCGGAACGTGAAAAGGGGGCAAAGTAGAGTACTCCTCACCCCCTAGGCCTTTTTAGGCGGTCCCAAAAGGATCAGTTTCTGCTTTCCTGAGAGATTATGGTATGAGTTCCATATACCACAATAACTTGCATTACAACATGCAAGATATCTATCTCCTATTACCAACTTTTGGAGATATTCGCGCTAAGCGCGAATATCTCCAAAAAGTAACACCTGCCCTGAGCAGTTCTTAGCCATGTTATCCAATGGGAGGTGGATAACATGGCTAAGAGTATTAGCTCGGTAATGCATGAATATCGCTGAGTTTTTAGCGATATTCATGCATTGCGGCCGTTTATTATCGCATTTGCGATAAACCTTGATAATAGTAAGGTTTATCTTCGATAATTTCTGACGATGCTTAGTGGTAAAAAATTGGTTGGTAAGCATCGTTAGCGATAAATATCGCTTAACTTTGGTAATATGCCCCAACGTCTGTTAACGTTCGATTCGAAGGAAATGAGGAAGTGTTGAAAAACATTGTCTGCGCCATCTTGCCTTTTTTGAAATGCCACACTTTTGTCGTGCACGGCAGCCATTTTAGATGTCTTGACCAGACCCACTCTCTGCACGCTGTCGATTCGTAGCATGGCTCCTCACCCTCGCAAGCATCTTCCCCAGGCACTGGTCACCCCCGCTCTCTGTCTTATGCATGGGCAATAAACCTCCCCCCATCTGCGCTGCTCTTCCCTGAGAATCACACTGTGCCCGCCCGACACCTCCCTTTCGCCCTATTCACTACCGCACCCTGTGACACTCCTCTTCCTCTGTGTCCGATTGTCCAGGCTATCAGCTAGCCCTGCAGATGTAGTTTATGGCCCCAGCTGTAAAGAATCACCCCTCTTCAAAGGAGTTATAGTAGATCAAGGCCCACACCCGATGAGATCCGTCACACCACACGTGTTCCTACTATCTGAAAACTATCCTGTATTGTGATTGGGGAGGGGACCGAGCCTGAAGCGGAAGATTCCAGGAATGACTCTTTGTACATCAAAGTTTTTACAATTATGTGTCACATAAAAAATATATAGCACTCCAACAAAGTAGTAGGAATATAAAACTTTAATAACATATAAATATATACAACAAAACAAAAACAGTAAAAACATTTAAACAACGAAGAGACCGTGGCAATTTATTTTGAATTATCCAATAGATTTATTGAAATTGACAGCACCAATAATGAAATATTCTTGTCAGTAGCGGTCTGTTGTGCGAATAGTTCCAAGGCAGCAGAACGCGCTGAAATCTGGATGTCACGAAGGTGATGTCTAGCAAGTTGCCGCCCAGCAAATAACGGCGTGGGGCGCCGCGGGGGTGAGTGAGTCCAGTAGGCACCACAGCTATTCTTACCGGCATTGCAGAATTACTGCTGGGGACAATGCCTGTGCTGGAGCAGGGTCACAGCAGAAACAAAAAGGATTCTGTTGAAGATGTTGTTGGTTTTCAATTTGAAAACAGTTCTGGTGTCAACTGCTATGCTAATGTAGTGGTTAATGTTTTGTTTTCTCTAGAAAATGTAAAAGAGGGGGAGGCAGTCCAAAGTTCCGTTAAAAGGGCAAAGGAAAGGATCGGTGGTTTGAACTATCAGTCAAAAAGGGGAGGGGGTGCAACAATTTTTCCTACCGGGTCACACTGTGCTTTCACCGGAAGTGAGGTCTGCAGGATTCTAGTAATTCAAAGTGAGGCTGGCGCCGACGTCCCGCGGATACAGTTTCGTCACTCCACGGGTGATCATGGCAGTCATTCCCCATCGGGGGTGGGAGACTCCCGCGGCTCCTCTAGAATCTTCAAGGTCGTGGAGGACTACGGTGGTGGAGTCAACCAGTGACCGGGCCATTTCTTTATGCTGGGCCCGCTCTTGCCAGGTCGACCGCCATTTTGAGAGTTCGGTAGCTACTGGCGATCGCGGGGTCAAATGAACGGACGGGCTCCACCCTGCCGGGCGAGACGTTGCAGCATGGCCACAGTGGAAGAACTCTTTTCCGGGCGCCTGGACCGCTGAGGGTGCAGCTGGGAAGCCTACACTGGGGAGGCGGGAGAGGCCTGTTCGCACCGTCTCTCCCTCCCAGTGCACCCCACGGCGTCTCGCTTGAGATTTGTTATGGCCGGACCAGGCGATGAGGACGAGGGGGGGGTCGGAGGCATGTGCAAGACATCCCCCCCCAGTGTTGTCGCAGCCATTATAAAAGAAAGAAGTGTCCCGTCCGTCTTCGGGCCGGGCTTCCGGTGGATGTCGGCCGGACGCCCCTGGCTCTGGCCCCATGAACGGGTTTCTTGGTTTATCGGCTGCAGCCGGATTCCGTCGGCCTCGGCCCCCCGACCGTTGGTGGCCGGACCGGAAGAGCATGTGGCGGGACTACCTGCAACTCTCAAGGGCCACCGCGGCCGGACTGGGAGAGAGAGGGGAGGGTCGAGGAGACATTCCCCCCCCCCTGCAACTGTTCAGCGTTGTAAAGGCAATCCCCTGGCCGGGTCCCGTTGGTCTCGGCCTCTCCTCCGGCTACACCCTACGTTAGGATCTCCTGGCCGAGGCGTGGCAGCAGGACCTGCCTTATATGGGCTGCTCCCGGCTGGGCGTAGCCGGAACCCTGCCCCACCTTGGAAGTTTCCAGAGTGGGGGCGGATGTTCTACTGACTTGCATTTTCCCTAGTCTATCGATTTTTTTGGCGTGGCAGGCGGTGGGACAGCGAGGGGTGATTTGGTTTCTCTTACTGTTTTTCTGGTCTCTCACCACTGGCATATTTTAACGTTTTCTTGTTTCTAGGACATTAATAGGTTTTATCATTACGTTATGTTATCGTTTCTTTGTTCGTTGTTTAATAAAAGTTCATGTTCATCAGTGGCCTACTGATTTTCGTTTTCCTATTCTTTTCTTTCCAGGTTGTTTCATGCTAAAGTTTCTGTTAACAGGATACAGTGATCACTTCGTTATTATTGCATATGTCCTTTTCACTAGGGGTGCTCTCTGGTCGGGCCAGATGACGTATGTCTAGTAAATGGTCCGGGTGAAACAGGTGCATCAATCAGTGGGGATAGGCATGATAGATTACAACGGGGGAGAAAGGTCCGCATTACGTACCCTTTCACTACTTGCAAAGATTTTCCTACGTTTATTTGCAAACAGGGAATACCTCCAAAAAGAACTAATTCCCAAACAGTCAATGTTCGGACAATCAATCAATCAATGAGGAATGAAATAGGTACGACGTGTTAAAGGCTTGCGTTACCTACCCTTCACTATCTGCAAAGGGAGAGAGAATATTCCTATTCTTCCTCGTTTGCAGGTAGAGAAGATCCTTAAGAGAATTAACATCGAACAATTCAATGCTCGATTGAAACAATCAACAAGGGGTACTGTGAACACAAATGAACGCCGCTTATGTACATACGCATTGCTATTTTCAACAGGTTGTTCCTAATGTTTCTATTTTAGCGAGGTCAAAAAGAGATCCCATTAGTGGCCTACTGATTTTGCTCGATTCCTTTTGTTTTTTTACACGATTTTTCGCTATCTGCAAAGACTAAACAGAGTATTGCGACTCTGTGCTTGTTTGTAAATAGAGAATGAACCAAAGAGAACAATCAATCAAATGGAGAGAGAAGCAGGCACGACGGATTACAAAGGGGGAAAGGGCTGCGTTAACTACCCTTCACTATCTGCAAAGAGAGAGTACTCCTAATAGAAATGAGGGGTGGGGGGCAGCAATCAAAGCAGATCAGTGTGCATAAACACGAAAAAAAAAATTCTTACCACGTACTTGACATTCGACAGCTTATGATATTTGCTATTAAAAAACCATTGAAATTCACTGAAAAAACCATAGGTTATAGACCATATATAGTTAGGAATTAGCATTTACAAAACCTTGAAAATTCACTGAAAAAACCATAGGTTATAGACCATATATAGTTAGGAATTAGCATTTAAAAAACCTTATTTTACTCACACAAAACCATTGAAATTCCATATATAGTTAGTTGCACTAACTATATATTGCGCACCCGCAATCCACTGCTGATGATGTCACATATTACATCATTCATGACATGGTCAGTGACATCACTGATGACATCACTGATGACATCTCAAATGACATCACTGATGACATCTCATTTGACATCAATGACCACATCACTGATGATATCATTCATGTGACAATACAATGCATCTCCTCACATTTTAATATAACCTCTGTTTCACCCAGTGTTAAAAACAGAGTATAATTTTTGAAACCATTGACACACCAATACTAGTTACTACATACGTACTCACTGATTCCTACGTCTACACACACATTCACTCATTCACCCATACAATCATTCATACATACAATCACTCATGTTTACAACACAATCATATGCACTCATACACCTATACAGACACTCACACTCTGCCACTCATCCATGGAGTTACTCACACACCTAGTCAGTCCTGTAAAGAATCAATCACACTTCCATTTTCTACTCTATACAGTTAAACATAGAGCACCTTACGTTTTCAACCATATACTAACACATACTTACTCTCTTATACAATCATTGATACAAGTACACATTGATCTGTACAGAGTCACACACCTCCCATCCAGCCACACACACACTCAGTCTCCCATGCAAATACTTGGGCAATCAATCAATAACCCATATAGTTACTCATATAGCTACTGATCAACACATGCAGCAGTTTACAGAACAACAGACATAATGATGCACAAATTAAGACAGTTTAGTCACTAACCCATGCACTCAGTGAGACACATTTAATCACTCACTCATACATTCAGTCATGCACCTACTAAATCCTTCGTCCAGACACTTATACATCCACTCATTCTTCAATATGTAAGACATATTTTAACTTTACAGAAACATAGTCACTGGATGTTGTCATCAGTGATGTCACTGACCATGTCATGAATGATGTAATATGTGACATCATCAGCAGTGGATTGCGGGTGCGCAATATATAGTTAGTGCAACTAACTATATATGGAATTTCAATGGTTTTGTGTGAGTAAAATAAGGTTTTTTAAATGCTAATTCCTAACTATATATGGTCTATAACCTATGGTTTTTTCAGTGAATTTTCAAGGTTTTGTAAATGCTAATTCCTAACTATATATGGTCTATAACCTATGGTTTTTTCAGTGAATATATATATATACACACATATATATATATATATATATATATATATATATTCACTGAAAAAACCATAGGTTATAGACCATATATAGTTAGGAATTAGCATTTACAAAACCTTGAAAATTCACTGAAAAAACCATAGGTTATAGACCATATATAGTTAGGAATTAGCATTTAAAAAACCTTATTTTACTCACACAAAACCATTGAAATTCCATATATAGTTAGTTGCACTAACTATATATTGCGCACCCGCAATCCACTGCTGATGATGTCACATATTACATCATTCATGACATGGTCAGTGACATCACTGATGACATCACTGATGACATCTCAAATGACATCACTGATGACATCACTGATGACAACATCCAGTGACTATGTTTCTGTAAAGTTAAAATATGTCTTACATATTGAAGAATGAGTGGATGTATAAGTGTCTGGACGAAGGATTTAGTAGGTGCATGACTGAATGTATGAGTGAGTGATTAAATGTGTCTCACTGAGTGCATGGGTTAGTGACTAAACTGTCTTAATTTGTGCATCATTATGTCTGTTGTTCTGTAAACTGCTGCATGTGTTGATCAGTAGCTATATGAGTAACTATATGGGTTATTGATTGATTGCCCAAGTATTTGCATGGGAGACTGAGTGTGTGTGTGGCTGGATGGGAGGTGTGTGACTCTGTACAGATCAATGTGTACTTGTATCAATGATTGTATAAGAGAGTAAGTATGTGTTAGTATATGGTTGAAAACGTAAGGTGCTCTATGTTTAACTGTATAGAGTAGAAAATGGAAGTGTGATTGATTCTTTACAGGACTGACTAGGTGTGTGAGTAACTCCATGGATGAGTGGCAGAGTGTGAGTGTCTGTATAGGTGTATGAGTGCATATGATTGTGTTGTAAACATGAGTGATTGTATGTATGAATGATTGTATGGGTGAATGAGTGAATGTGTGTGTAGACGTAGGAATCAGTGAGTACGTATGTAGTAACTAGTATTGGTGTGTCAATGGTTTCAAAAATTATACTCTGTTTTTAACACTGGGTGAAACAGAGGTTATATTAAAATGTGAGGAGATGCATTGTATTGTCACATGAATGATATCATCAGTGATGTGGTCATTGATGTCAAATGAGATGTCATCAGTGATGTCATCAGTGATGTCATTTGAGATGTCATCAGTGATGTCATCAGTGATGTCACTGACCATGTCATGAATGATGTAATATGTGACATCATCAGCAGTGGATTGCGGGTGCGCAATATATAGTTAGTGCAACTAACTATATATGGAATTTCAATGGTTTTGTGTGAGTAAAATAAGGTTTTTTAAATGCTAATTCCTAACTATATATGGTCTATAACCTATGGTTTTTTCAGTGAATTTTCAAGGTTTTGTAAATGCTAATTCCTAACTATATATGGTCTATAACCTATGGTTTTTTCAGTGAATTTCAATGGTTTTTTAATAGCAAATATCATAAGCTGTCGAATGTCAAGTACGTGGTAAGAATTTTTTTTTTCGTGTTTATGCACACTGATCTGCTTTGATTGCTGCCCCCCACCCCTCATTTCTATTAGGAGTACTCTCTCTTTGCAGATAGTGAAGGGTAGTTAATGCAGCCCTTTCCCCCTTTGTAATCCGTCGTGCCTGCTTCTCTCTCCATTTGATTGATTGTTCTCTTTGGTTCATTCTCTATTTACAAACAAGCACAGAGTCGCAATACTCTGTTTAGTCTTTGCAGATAGCGAAAAATCGTGTAAAAAAACAAAAGGAATCGAGCAAAATCAGTAGGCCACTAATGGGATCTCTTTTGACCTCGCTAAAATAGAAACATTAGGAACAACCTGTTGAAAATAGCAATGCGTATGTATATAAGCGGCGTTCATTTGTGTTCACAGTACCCCTTGTTGATTGTTTCAATCGAGCATTGAATTGTTCGAAGTTAATTCTCTTAACGATCTTCTCTACCTGCAAACGAGGAAGAATAGGAATATTCTATCTCCCTTTGCAGATAGTGAAGGGTAGGTAACGCAAGCCTTTAACACGTCGTACCTATTTCATTCCTCATTGATTGATTGATTGTCCGAACATTGACTGTTTGGGAATTAGTTCTTTTTGGAGGTATTCCCTGTTTGCAAATAAACGTAGGAAAATCTTTGCAAGTAGTGAAAGGGTACGTAATGCGGACCGTTCTCCCCCGTTGTAATCTGTCATGCCTATCTACTCCCCACTGATTGATGCACCTTTTTCACCCGGACCATTTACTAGAGATACGTCATCTGGCCCGACCAGAGAGCACCCCTAGTGAAAAGGACATATGCAATAATAACGAAGTGATCACTGTATCCTGTTAACAGAAACTTTACCATGAAACAACCTGGAAAGAAAAAAATAGGAAAACGAAAATCAGTAGGCCACTGATGAACATGAACTTTTATTAAACAACGAACAAAGAAACGATAACATAACGTAATGATAAAACCTATTAATGTCCTAGAAACAAGAAAACGTTAAAATATGCCAGTGGTGAGAGACCAGAAAAACAGTAAGAGAAACCAAATCACCCCTCGCTGTCCCACCGCCTGCCACGCCAAAAAAATCGATAGACTAGGGAAAATGCAAGTCAGTAGAACATCCACCCCCACTCTGGAAACTTCCAAGGTGGGGCAGGGTTCCGGCTACGCCCAGCCGGGAGCAGCCCATATAAGGCAGGTTCTGCTGCCACGCCTCGGCCAGGAGATCCTAACGTAGGGTGTAGCCGGAGGAGAGGCCGAGACCAGCGGGACCCGGCCAGGGGATTGCCTTTACAACGCTGAACAGTTGCAGGGGGGGGGAATGTCTCCTCGACCCTCCCCTCTCTCTCCCAGTCCGGCCGCGGTGGCCCTTGAGAGTTGCAGGTAGTCCCGCCACATGCTCTTCCGGTCCGACCACCAACGGTCGGGGGGCCGAGGCCGACGGGATCCGGCTGCAGCCGATAAACCAAGAAACCCGTTCATGGGGCCAGAGCCAGGGGCGTCCGGCCGACATCCACCGGAAGCCCGGCCCGAAGACGGACGGGACACTTCTTTCTTTTATAATGGCTGCGACAACACTGGAGGGGGATGTCTTGCACATGCCTCCGACCCCCCCTCGTCCTCATCGCCTGGTCCGGCCATAACAAATCTCAAGCGAGACGCCGTGGGGTGCACTGGGAGGGAGAGACGGTGCGAACAGGCCTCTCCCGCCTCCCCAGGTGGAGGCTTCCCAGCTGCACCCTCAGCGCTCCAGGCGGTGGCATCCTAACAACTCCAGTGCTGCACAGTTTCGGAACGACCTAGATAACGGTTCTTCCACTGTGGCCATGCTGCAACGTCTCGCCCGGCAGGGTGGAGCCCGTCCGCTCATGTGACCCCGCGATCGCCGGTAGCTGCCGAACTCTCAAAATGGCGGTCGACCTGGCAAGAGCGGGCCCAACATAAAGAAATGGCCCGGTCACTGGTTGACTCCACCACCGTAGTCCTCCACGACCTTGAAGATTCTAGAGGAGCCGCGGGAGTCTCCGACCCCCGATGGGGAATGACTGCCATGATCGCCCGTGGAGTGACGAAACTGTATCCGCGGGACGTCGGCGCTCCCATGCTGGCGCCAGCCTCACTTTGAATTACTACAATCCTGCAGACCTCACTTCCGGTGAAAGCACAGTGTGACCCGGTAGGAAAAATTATTGCACCCCCTCCCCTTTTTGACTGATAGTTCAAACCACCGATCCTTTCCTTTGCCCTTTTAACGGAACTTTGGACTGCCTCCCCCTCTTTTACATTTTCTAGAGAAAACAAAACATTAACCACTACATTAGCATAGCAGTTGACACCAGAACTGTTTTCAAATTGAAAACCAACAACATCTTCAACAGAATCCTTTTTGTTTCTGCTGTGACCCTGCTACAGCACAGGCATTGTCCCCAGCAGTAATTCTGCAATGCCGGTAAGAATAGCTGTGGTGCCTACTGGACTCACTCACCCCCGCGGCGCCCCACGCCGTTATTTGCTGGGCGGCAACTTGCTAGACATCACTTTCGTGCCATCTAGATTTCAGCGCGTTCTGCTGCCTTGGAACTATTCGCACAACAGACCGCTACTGACAAGAATATTTCATTATTGGTGCTGTCAATTTCAATAAATCTATTGGATAATTAAAAAGAAATTGCCACGGTCTCTTCGTTGTTTAAATGTTTTTACTGTTTTTGTTTTGTTGTATATATTTATATGTTATTAAAGTTTTATATTCCTACTACTTTGTTGGAGTGCTATATATTTTTAATGTGACACATAATTGTAAAAACTTTGATGTACAAAGAGTCATTCCTGGAATCTTCCGCTTCAGGCTCGGTCCTCTCCCCAATCACAATACAGGATGGTTTTCAGATAGTAGGAACGCGTGTGCTGTGACGGATCACATCGGGTGTGGGCCTTGATCTACTATAACTCCTTTGAAGAGGGGTGATTCTTTACAGCTGGGGCCATAAACTACATCTGCAGGGCTAGCTGATAGCCTAGGACCGGCCTGGACATTCGGACACAGAGGAAGAGGAGTGTCAGAGGGTGCGGTAGTGAATAGGGCGAAAGGGAGGTGTCGGGCGGGCACAGAGTGTGATTCTCAGGGAAGAGCAGCGCAGATGGGGGAAGGTTTATTGCCCATGCATAAGACAGAGAGAGGTGGTGACCAGTGCCTGGGGGAGATGCTTACGAGGGTGAGGAGCCATGCTACGAATCGACAGCGTGCAGAGAGTGGGTCTGGTCAAGACATCTAAAATGGCTGCCGTGCACGACAAAAGTGTGGCATTTCAAAAAAGGCAAGATGGCGCAGACAATGTTTTTCAACACTTCCTCATTTCCTTCGAATCGAACGTTAACAGACGTTGGGGCATATTACCAAAGTTAAGCGATATTTATCGCTAACGATGCTTACCAACCAATTTTTTACCACTAAGCATCGTCAGAAATTATCGAAGATAAACCTTACTATTATCAAGGTTTATCGCAAATGCGATAATAAACGGCCGCAATGCATGAATATCGCTAAAAACTCAGCGATATTCATGCATTACCGAGCTAATACTCTTAGCCATGTTATCCACCTCCCATTGGATAACATGGCTAAGAACTGCTCAGGGCAGGTGTTACTTTTTGGAGATATTCGCGCTTAGCGCGAATATCTCCAAAAGTTGGTAATAGGAGATAGATATCTTGCATGTTGTAATGCAAGTTATTGTGGTATATGGAACTCATACCATAATCTCTCAGGAAAGCAGAAACTGATCCTTTTGGGACCGCCTAAAAAGGCCTAGGGGGTGAGGAGTACTCTACTTTGCCCCCTTTTCACGTTCCGAACTATTTTATTTTACTCTCTTCTGTAATTACACAAAATACCAGCGATAAGATGCATCGGAGACACACAGTGAGAGAAAGGAGGCCGGAGATGAAGAAGACATGTCAAATACACATTGGAGATAATATAGTGGCAGAAGGGAAGTAAATATGAGTAAACTTACCATGTAACATAAAAATGTTGCACTCTATACTATAAGTCTCATTTTATACTACAATCACTTCGCTACAACCTCATAAATTAAAAATAAAAATAAATAATGTCTCAAACAATTTTTGATTTCTAAATATAAATTTATTCTTCAGAATTTTCTAAATTTGAAACAACTACTAACATGTCCTCATCAGTAATTTCCTCTTCAATCATCTCATCTGGAATCTCCTCATTAAAAGTCTGCAATGATGATTCTTGTAACTCTATGGTCTCCAAACACTCGATAAATTCGCCATCAAGAGATTGATCAAAAAAATCATTCAAGTCATCTCCTCCTTCTGACAATATTTCATTATTGGTGCTGTCAATTTCAATCAATGTAGTGGAATCATTCAAGTCATCTCCTCGTGACAATATTTCATTATTGGTGCTCTCAATTTCAATCAATGTAGTGGAATCATTCAAGTCATCTCCTCCTTGTGACAATATTTCATTATTGGTGCTGTCCATTTCAATCAATCTAATGGAATCATACAAGCCATCTCCTCCTTGTGACAATATTTCATTATTGGTGCTCTCAATTTCAATCAATGTAGTGGAATCATTCAAGTCATCTCCTTGTGACAATATTTCATTCTTGGTGCTGTCCATTTCAATCAATCTAATGGAATCATACAAGTCATGTCCTCCTTGTGACAATATTTCATTATTGGTGCTCTCAATTTCAATCAATGTAGTGGACAATTCAAAAGAAATTGCCACGGTCTCTTCATTGTGAGCCATTTTATTTTGAAATTGCTTGCTGTAAATTGCAGAAAAAAATAATCACTTTCATTTATCGTTTTTAGTAATACATAATATAAAACTAACTTCATCAAGTATTTAGTATAACAGAAGGACAGCAAATAAATAACAGAAAACATTTTTCAAATTATCTTCAAGTGTACAACATAGTTCCCCTTACAAATTAACAACTCACCTTTTTAAAAGTAGCAGAAGTGTTAGTACTGTGTAAATCAAACACCAGAAATTCACCACCAAAAATTCCTCACAAATGTACCTCAGACAGTAGTATCACAAAATGGCTGTGGTTTCCTCTCATTTGACATATATACATAACCAATTAACTTTCATCACACACAAATACAAAACCAAAGTAACATTTTAATTGGTTCTAAATTTCAACACTTTCAAATGTGTTTTCCCCATGCAATTTTCCATAGGACATTTACATACGTCTACAGCCTGAATGGCTGAACGGAATTACACCAAACTTGGCAAAATGGTACATCAAACCTAAGAGGTCAGGAAGGATCTACTATGCCCCCTTATGGTCATTTCCCCCTTCGCTTTGGCCTCCTCTTGTCTCTCAATCCTACCGAGGGACAAGATGGCGGCCGCTACGGACTGTTTGGAATGTTGACAGACGCCGGAGAACCAATCAGCTTCGCAAAGCTCCGTAACGCGAAAAGTACGCGAAGCGGAGCGCTGTTACAGATATATATCTTTTTTTCAACGTTAATTTCTCAAAATCCACTGGAGCACATATATTGAGACCTAGCAAAGGCACATCGGGCTACCAGTCCCTAATATTTTGCCAAGTTTCGTGCAAATCCATTCAGCCGTTCGATTATTATTATTTTGGTTTTTTTTTGCCCCGCGGGGCCCTTTTAAAACCTCCACATCAAACCTAGGGGGTCAGCGAGGATCTACTATGCCCCCTTATAGTTATTTCCCCCTTTGTTTTGACCTCCTCTTGTCTCTCGATCCTACCGAGAGACAAGATGGCGGCCGCTACGGACTGTTTGGAATGTTGACAGACGCCGGAGAACCAATCAGCTTCGCTTCACAAAGCTCCGTTGCGCGAAAAGTCCGCGAACCAGAGCGCTAACCGGTCCGCTGTTACAGATATATATCTTTTTTTAAACGTTAATTTCTCAAAATCCACTGGAGCACATATATTGAGACCTACAAAAGGCACATCGGGCTACCAGTCCCTACAATTTTGCCAAGTTTCGTGCAAATCCATTCAGCCGTTCGGGCTAAAAGTGAGGCCAACCGCCCTATGGAAAACTCAATGTTAAAAACACGTTTTGGGACCCCCCTTTTTTCTCGGCCCCCACTGGACGAACCCCCCCCAAATTTTCAAGGGCTGCTCAGAAACAAAATGTGCCATTTTCCTGAAAATTTCAGCCGATTCCGTCCACAAACGCCAAAGTTATTAGACATAGAATTTTCAAAAAACCCATAGAGAAAAAATCCTAACTATATATACCTACTGGCGACCGCCAGTAGGTAATATATATATATATATATATATTCACTGAAAAAACCATAGGTTATAGACCATATATAGTTAGGAATTAGCATTTAAAAAACCTTATTTTACTCACACAAAACCATTGAAATTCCATATATAGTTAGTTGCACTAACTATATATTGCGCACCCGCAATCCACTGCTGATCATGTCACATATTACATCATTCATGACATGGTCAGTGACATCACTGATGACATCACTGATGACATCTCAAATGACATCACTGATGACATCACGGATGACATCATCCAGTGACTGTGTGTTTCTGTAAAGTTTAAATATGTTTTAGATATTGAAGAATGAGTAGATGTATAACTGTCTGGACGAAGGATTTAGTAGGTGCATGACTGAATGTATGAGTGAGTGATTAAATGTGTCTCACTGAGTGCATGGGTTAGTGACTAAACTGTCTTAATTTGTGCATCATTATGTCTGTTGTTCTGTAAACTACTGCATGTGTTGATCAGTAGCTATATGATTAACTATATGGGTTATTGATTGATTGTCCAAGTATTTGTATGGGAGACTGAGTGTGTGTGTGGCTGGCTGGGAGGTGTGTGACTCTGTGCAGATCAATGTGTACTTGTATCAATGATTGTATAAGAAAGTAAGTATGTGTTACTATATGTTTGAAAATGTAAGGTGCTCTATGTTTAACTGTATAGACAAGAAAATGGAAGTGTGATTGATTCTTTACAGGACTGACTAGGTGTGTGAGTAACTCCATGGATGAGTGGCAGAGTGTGAGTGTCTGTATAGGTGTATGAGTGCATATGATAGTGTTGTAAAGATGAGTGATTGTATGTATGAATGATTGTATGGGTGAATGAGTGAATGTGTGTGTAGACGTAGGAATCAGTGAGTACGTATGTAGTAACTAGTATTGGTGTGTCAATGGTTTCAAAAATTATACTCTGTATTTAACACTGGGTGAAACAGAGGTTATATTAAAATGTGAGGAGATGCATTGTATTGTCACATGAATGATATCATCAGTGATGTGGTCATTGATGTCAAATGAGATGTCATCAGTGATGTCATCAGTGATGTCATTTGAGATGTCATCAGTGATGTCATCAGTGATGTCACTGACCATGTCATGAATGATGTAATATGTGACATGATCAGCAGTGGATTGCGGGTGCGCAATATATAGTTAGTGCAACTAACTATGTATGGAATTTCAATGGTTTTGTGTGAGTAAAATAAGGTTTTTTAAATGCTAATTCCTAACTATATATGGTCTATAACCTATGGTTTTTTCAGTGAATTTTCAAGGTTTTGTAAATGCTAATTCCTAACTATATATGGTCTATAACCTATGGTTTTTTCAGTGAATTTCAATGGTTTTTTAATAGCAAATATCATAAGCTGTCGAATGTCAAGTACGTGGTAAGTGAAAACATTTTCGTGTTTATGCACACTGATCTGCTT
This sequence comes from Lissotriton helveticus, assembly GCF_964261635.1. Classification (NCBI taxonomy): domain Eukaryota; kingdom Metazoa; phylum Chordata; class Amphibia; order Caudata; family Salamandridae; genus Lissotriton; species Lissotriton helveticus. The sequence continues at coordinate 1,271,548,302 of NC_136061.1, forward strand.
TGAATGGTGCCCCCCCCCCCTCATTTCTATTAGGAGTACTCTCTCTTTGCAGATAGTGAAAGGTAGTTAACGCAGGCCTTTGCCCCCGTTGTAATCCGTCGTGCCTGCTTCTCTCTCCATTTGATTGATTGTTATCCAAGTATTTACTGTTTTAGAATTAGTTCTCTTTGGTTCATTCTCTATTTACAAACAAACACAGAGTCGCAATACTCTGTTTAGTCTTTGCAGATAACGAAAAATCGTGTAAAAAAAAAGAAAAGGAATCGAGCAAAATCAGTAGGCCACTAATGGGATCTCTTTTTGACCTCGCTAAAATAGAAACATTAGGAACAACCCCTCATGACAAATACAAAACTAGTGAGATGAACTGAACTCCACACAATGATGGCTGCAAAACAGCTCGGCTCCGCCACCCACCCCGCCCAAAATAACGATAAAGAGCGGCTGCCATGATTGGTTGCGGAATGGCCACAACGGAGCTACGAAATGGTGCTGCTCTCATGCTAACCCCAGCTTCGGTCTGAAACATCCAGAAACACTGTAGACTACCAATTCGATCAGTTCCGGTAGCGCCCCAATGTAACCCGGTAGAGAAGAACTAGCCCTCCCCTCTTTGACTGATGGTTCTTGTTGCCTGTCCCTTCTGTTGTCATTTAACAGAACTATTTAGCCTGCTGAAAGGGGTTGTGTTTCGACCGCTGGTTGGTGGAGACATTTTGACTATATTCTGGACCTGCGTTGTCGCGTAATGCGTCATATGACGCGCCGCGTTAGCGCATCCGGAAGTCATCCGGGGCGCGCAGCGCGTAACGTAAGCATAACAAGTCATGTGACTTGTTAATAAAACTTTTCATTGGTTCATTTTACTTTTCTTATTCTAATGATGAAAGCCTTGGTCATATCACCTAAAAATTACGCTTTTAATTACTTCCGAACATTATTTTCTCTTAAATATATGTTATAATGTTCCAGGCTAATGTACTTTCCCGGAAATTTTACAACTGTCCTGCAAGTAAAATATATTCTTTTTTCGAGAAAAAGAGCGTTTCTTCGTCCCATGACGGAGCCGTTGAGCAAAAGAGGGTCGACCTGCTGTCTTAGTCGCCGATACGCCTGAATATGAGATTCTTATCGATCACTTTATGTTGCAGGAATAGAAAACACAACAGCCCTTGACCATTTATCTTTACTGCGTTCCTTCGTATTATACCTTTTACCCTTCATGTAATTGGTCTGCTTTATTTCACTTGCCTTTTAATGATTCTAAAACAGTGACTATTATTAAAAACTTTACCAATGTATACACTACTACCATGTTTTCTTTTAAAAACCTTTATTGTGAAAATTTCATTATACAAATACGAGCCTATAACCACGTGGGCCTGCCACGGAGCAAACTGTAATCGTATATGATGAATAGACATTTACACTGTAGAGGAACGTAACGGGCGGGCCATTCGGTTGCAAAAACTAAGGTGTCTAACAGTTACGGAATCGGTGGACGTACATTTTATAATTAAAATACGACAGGGCCAGTTACAATAAAATTATCTAGATATACATTTGCGGGCAAGTACCATGGGTGACGTTAATTCGAATTTTCAACAGTACAGTAATCAATAACACATCAGAACTTAATATCAATAGGGATGTCGAAATATTCAATCAATTCTCGTCCCCGCCCGCCATGTGCTTCAAAACTGCATACGTATCTCGTGATATCAAGGTTGTGCAACCAGTACACAACAAGGAGTTACGAGTCCCATTTATTCCGGCGCCATTTTGGGCGAGGACGGGCAGGTCCAGGATATAGTCAAAATGTCTCTACCAACCATCGACTATGATGATGTTCATATGCTGTATTTATTAGAGTAACACTCATCTGCCCACATGAAATTAATTTACCACAATCTAAACATGTCATTTTAATCTTTCCAAAGTTCTTCTAAATATTTGGGACCGTTTCCCTTGCCTCTGAAGCTCTCAGTGCCACTTCTTTAATGAATGTACTAGCAGGTCAGGGGTTCTCCTCCAAATCTCTCTTTTATGCAGCACTATAATTAATTGGTGCCACCTCTCCATATGACGATGCATGGTATAGTTACCACAACTATATTTTTTTTCGGTTCCTCTGGAGAGTTCATCGTGGCAGATGAAGCGTGTAACATACCGGGCATTTACCTTTTTTTGCATGTACAGGAAAGGAAAAAAAAATCGAGCGTCCGAGTTCTAAGGTGTCCCAGGGCCATTTTAGTGGACCAGGCCCAAATCCAAAGAACAGCCATCTCACAGGCTAATGGGGCGACCCACGCCGAGTTTCAGCATTGTAGGATGACCACACAAGTACAGCAACTTGCTAGACATCACCTCGGTGCCATCCGGATCTCGGCGCCCCACTGCAGATGAAGTGCCTCTCAACTATGAAACCACCACGGTGACATCCGGATCTTGGCGCGTTGTGCTGCCTTCGGCCTATTCGCACATCGGTCCGCTACTGACGCCATCTCACAGGCTAATGGGGTGACCTGACCCACGCCGAGTTTCAGCATTGTAGGATGACCACACCAACTTGCTAGACATCACCTCGGTGCCATCCGAATCTTGGCATCTCAACGCCTAGTGGTATCTTCCATACAGAAAATATTGTTACGCTGCCTTTGGCCCCATTCGCACATCAGTCCGCAACTTAGACATCACCTCGATGCCATCCGGATCTTGGCATCTCAGCGCCTTGTGGTGTCAGTCAGAAAATATTGTTGCGCTGCCTTTGGCCCCATTCGCACATCAGTCCGCTACTGACACCATCTCACAGGCCAATAGGGCGCCCCACGCCGACTTTTACCATTGTACGATGGCCACACCAGTGGCACAACTTGCTAGACATCACCTCGGTGCCATCCGAATCTTGGCATCTCAACGCCTAGTGGTATCTTCCATACAGAAAATCTTGTTACGCTACCTTTGGCCCCATTCGCACATCGGTCCGCAACTTAGACATCACCTCGGTGCCATCCGGATCTTGGCATCTCAGCGCCTTGTGGTGTATTCTCTTCAGAAAATATTGTTGAGCTGCCTTTGGCCCCATTCGCACATCGGTCCGCAACTTACACATCACCTCGGTGCCATCCGGATCTTGGCATCTCAGCGCCTTGTGGTGTCTTCTACTCCGAAAATATAGTAGAAAATATTGTTGCGCTGCCTTTGGCCCCATTCACACATCAGTCCGCTACTGACACCATCTCACAGGCCAACAGGGCGCCCCACGCCGACTTTTACCATTGTACGATGGCCACACCAGTGCCACAACTTGCTAGACACCACCTCGGTGCCATCCGGATCTTGGCATCTCAGCGCCTTGTGGTGTCTTCAAATCAGAAAATATTGTTGCGCTGCCTTTGGCCCCATTCGCACATCGGTCCGCTACTGACGCCATCTCACAGGCCAACGGGGCGCCCCACGCCGACTTTCAGCATTGTAGGATGGCCACACCAGTGCGGCAACTTACTAGACACCACCTCGGTGCCATCCGGATCTTGGCGCGTTGTGCTGCCTTCGGCCTATTCGCACATCGGTCCGCTACTGACGCAAACTCACAGGCCAACGGGGCGCCCCACGCCGACTTTCAGCATTGTAGGATGGCCACACCAGTGCGGCAACTTGCTACACACCACCTCGGTGCCATCCGGATCTTGGCATCTCAGCGCCTTGTGGTGTCTTCTACTCCGGAAATATAGTAGAAAATATTGTTGCGCTGCCTTTGGCCCCATTCACACATCAGTCCGCTACTGACACCATCTCACAGGCCAACGGGGCGCCCCACGCCGACTTTCAACATTGTAGGATGGCCACAGAAGTGCGACAACTTACTAGACACCACCTCGGTGCCATCCGGATCTTGGCGCGTTGTGCTGCCTTCGGCCTATTCGCACATCGGTCCGCTACTGACGCAAACTCACAGGCCAACGGGGCGCCCCACGCCGACTTTCAGCATTGTTGGATGGCCACACCAGTGCGGCAACTTACTAGACACCACCTCGGTGCCATCCGGATCTTGGCGCGTTGTGCTGCCTTCGGCCTATTCGCACATCGGTCCGCTACTGACGCAAACTCACAGGCCAACGGGGCGCCCCACGCCGACTTTCAGCATTGTTGGATAGCCACACCAGTGCGGCAACTTACTAGACACCACCTCGGTGCCATCCGGATCTTGGCGCGTTGTGCTGCCTTCGGCCTATTCGCACATCGGTCCGCTACTGACGCAAACTCACAGGCCAACGGGGCGCCCCACGCCGACTTTCAGCATTGTAGGATGGCCACACCAGTGCTGCAACTTGCTGGACACCACCTCGGTGCCATCCGGATCTTGGCGCGTTGTGTTGCCTTCGGCCTATTCGCACATCGGTCCGCTACTGACGCCGCCTCACGTGCCAACGTATTTTCCCTGCATTTTACACCCTATGCCGCATAACAGGTCATGTGACTTGTTTATAAAACTTTTCATTGGTTCATTTTACTTTTGGTTTCCTAATGATGGAAGGCATGATCATGTGACCTAAAAACAACACTTTTCATAGGATGAAAACTTTTTTTTTTTCCCAAACGATGAAAGCCCCACCTTGTTTCTGGATGTTTCAGACTGAAGCTGGCGTCAGCATGAAAGCACCACCATCTCGTGGCTCCGTCGTGGTCATTCCGCGAGCAATCATGGCAGCCGCTCCCCACCAGAAGCCTGCAGGAGTCGGAGCCCCCAAAACTTTTGATGAATTCTCAAGGCGGAGGGGACGCTTTCGAGAATGGGGTCCAAGACCTAGCAGACAAGCGTCCGATTTCCAAGGTGTCCCAGGGCCATTTCAGTGGACCAGGCCCAAAAAGGAAACAGCCTGCCGCCATTTTGAGAGTCCTGTGACAGCCGCCTATCGCTGCACCGCAAGAGTGGGCGCAACTCAGCTGAATTGCGGCTTTTGACACAGTGGACCAAAAACGGACGGAATGGCAACTGAAACGGTAAAGGGGCGCCCCACTACAACAGATGACACTCCACCTGGAGAGGCCCGTTCACGCCGCCTCCCCCGGGGCGCTCCACGCCGTTATTCGGAGCAGCATTGTAGGATACCAAAACCAGTGCGGCAACTTACTGGACATCACCTTGGTGCCATCGTTCTGCTGCCTTGGAACTATTCGCGCAACAGTTTGCTACTGATGACCCACCCCCCGCGACGCCCCATGCCGTTATTTGCTGGGTGGCAACTTACTAGACATCACTTTCGTGTCATCTAGATTTCGGCGCGTTCTGCTGCCTTGGAACTATTCGCACAACAGTTTGCTACTGATGACCCACCCCCCGCGACGCCCCACGCCGGAAATCTGGACGTTGTGCTGCGTTGGGACTATTCGCACAGCCGACCGCTACTTCGTTGTTTTTCCCTAAAAATGTTTATATGTTATTACTATTTTTGTTTTCTTGTATATATTTATAAATTATTAAAGTTTTATAATCTTACTACTTTGTCGGAGTGCTATATATTTTTAATGTGACACATAATTGTAAAAACTTTGATGTACAAACAGTCATCCCTGGAATCTTCCGCTTCAGGCTCGGTCCCCTCCCCAATCACAATACAGGATGGTTTTCAGATAATAGCAACGCTTCTGCTGTGACGGATCTCATCGAGTGTGGGCCTTGATCTACTATAACTCCTTTGAAGAGGGGTGATTCTTTACAGCTGTGGCCATAAACTACATCTGCAGGGCTAGCTGATACCCTAGGACCAGCCTGGACAATCGGACACAGAGGAAAAGGAGTGTCAGAGGGTGCGGTAGTGAATAGGGCGAAAGGGAGGTGTCGGGCGGGCACAGGGTGTGATTCTCAGGGAACAGCAGCGCAGATGGGGGAGGTTTATTACCCATGCATAAGACAGAGAGCGGGGGTGACCACTGCCTGGGGGAGATGCTTGCGAGGGTGGGGAGCCATGCTAAGGATCGACAGCGTGCACGGAGTGGGTCTGGTCAAGGCATCTAAAATGGCTGCCGTGCACGACAAAAGTGTGGCATTTGAAAAAAGACAAGATGGCGCAGACAATGTTTTTCAACACTTCCTGATTTCCTTCGAATCGAACGTTAACAGACGTTGGGGCATATTACCAAAGTTAAGCGATATTTATCCCTAACGATGCTTAGCAACGATTTTTTTACCGTCAGAAATTATCGCAGATAAACCTTGCTATTATCAAGGTTTATCGGAAATACGATAAAAAACGACCGCAATGCATTAATATCGCTGAAAACTCAGCGATATTCATGCATTACCGAGCTAATGCTCTTAGCCATGTTATCCACCTCCCATTGGATAACATGGCTAAGAACTGCTCAGGGCAGGTGGTAGCTTTTGGAGATATTCGCCCTTATCTCGAATATTTCCAAAAGTTGATAATAGGAGATAGCGATGTTAGCGACTGTTTCCAGTCGCTAACATCTTGGCATGCCCACTTTGCATGTCATTAGTGATAAATATCACTCACATGCAAAGTGGGGCCCAAGATGGTCGCTATCTTCTACTAGCCGTCGCTAACTGGTGTTAGCAACAGCTAGGTAATACACATATAATTTTATCTCCGCGAAGCGGAGCGCTGTTACAGATATATATCTTGTTTCTGAACGTTAATTTCTCAAAATGCACTGAAGCACATATATTGAGACCTAGCAAAGGCACATCGGGCTACCAGTCCCTACAATTTTGCCAAGTTTCGTGCAAATCCATTCAGCTGTTCGATCCTACCGAGAGACAAGATGGCGGCCGCTACGGACTGTTTGGAATGTTTACAGACACCGGAGAGCCAATCAGCTTCGCTTCGCAAAGCTCCGTAACGCGAAAAGTACGCGAAGCGGTGCGCTGTTACAGATATATACCTTTTTTTGAACGTTAATTTCTCAAAATCCACTGGAGCACATATATTGAGATCTAGCAAAGGCACATCGGGCTACCAGTCCCTACAATTTTGCCAAGTTTCGTGCAAATCCATTCAGCTGTTCGATTATTATTATTTTTATTTTTTTTTGCCCCGCGGGGCCCTTTTAAAACCTCCACATCAAACCTAGGGGGTGAGCGACAATGTACTATGCCCCCTTATGGTCATTTGCCCCTTCGCTTTGGCCTCCTCTTGTCTCTCGATCCTACCGAGAGACAAGATGGCGGCCGCTACGGACTGTTTGGAATGTTGACAGACGCCGGAGAACCAATCAGCTTCGCTTCACAAAGCTCCGTTGCGCGAAAAGTACGCGTAGCGGAGCGCTGCCCAGTCCGCTGTTACAGATATATACCTTTTTTTGAACATTAATTTCTCAAAATCCACTGAAGCACATATATTGAGATCTAGCAAAGGCACATCGGGCTACCAGTCCCTACAATTTTGCCAAGTTTCGTGCAAATCCATTCAGCTGTTCGATTATTATTATGTTTATTTTTTTTTGCCCCGCGGGGCCCTTTTAAAACCTCCACATCAAACCTAGGGGGTGAGCGACAATGTACTATGCCCCCTTATGGTCATTTGCCCCTTCGCTTTGGCCTCCTCTTGTCTCTCGATCCTACCGAGAGACAAGATGGCGGCCGCTACGGACTGTTTGGAATGTTGACAGACGCCGGAGAACCAATCAGCTTCGCTTCACAAAGCTCCGTTGCGCGAAAAGTACGCGTAGCGGAGCGCTGCCCAGTCCGCTGCTACAGATATATATCTTTTTTTGAACATTAATTTCTCAAAATCCACTGAAGCACATATATTGAGACCTACAAAAGGCACATCGGGCTACCAGTCCCTACAATTTTGCCAAGTTTCGTGCAAATCCATTCAGCCGTTCGGGCTAAAAGTGAGGCCAACCGCCCTATGGAAATTAACATGGGAAAAACGCGTTTTGGGACCCCCCTTTTTTCTCGGCCCCCCCTTGACGAACCCCCCCAAAATTTTCAGGGGCTGCTCAGAAACAAAATGTGCCATTTTCCTGAAAATTTCAGCCAATTCCGTCCACAAACGCCAAAGTTATTAGACATAGAATTTTCAAAAAACCCATAGAGAAAAAATCCTAACTATATATACCTACTGGCGACCGCCAGTAGGTAATATATATATATATATAGTCAATGTACATATAAGTGCAGTTAAGAACAGTAAATTTATACATACTTACTAATACTTACCCACACAATACTGAGGTAGTTGGTACTCTGGCTACTTTATGTTTGTAGTGCGTTCTTTAAAGCACAGTATTCTGGTAACTGCATCCGAGATCCTCCCAGGTAGCCTCTGGTGGGTGCCTCAGGCACCCTTCTTCCCAACTCCTGCCATCTCACTGAGGGCTTGGAGCTCTGACGGTCTGCACAGCATCTTGAGAGTAGGGCATTGTCTGAGCCCCCCTAGAGCTAGCCTGAGTGTCTGCTTCAACAGTACAAAATACAATATTTTGTTGACAGCACAAATCTGGCAAGTGTTGCCAAGGTAAACATGTGATGCGTAAAATAGTACAGTTTACAGTTTAGGTGTTTGTTTCCTTTATTTGGTTTTTCGGACCTGTGTCCCTTTTCGTGGCATGCATGGACATACCTTGCTACTCTGCTCTTTTAGCTTTTCCAATCAGATGTTGTTCCAAATAATGCACAGCTTTACCTCTTACGTTTTTTCCAGGAAGTGTTTATCCCCCTTGCAGTGTGTGGGGAAGGAACTGGGGCAGGTGAGAGTGCGAGAACGTCTCTAATTTTCTCCATGCCTCATTATGGGCAAACTAAATCCCGGTGGGTTTGTGGTTTGACGTTCGTCAGCCAGTCTTTGTTTCCAGCGTGTGGTTGCCCAGTGTGTATTTGCTGAAGGCTTGTCTGTTCTTAGAAATCTGGCCAACTGAGGTGTTCCAGAGACATAACACTCATCTGTACTATTTCCCTAGGCGTGTTCAACGAGGCTGTGTAGTGCTTCTTGAATACATGTTCTTGGTTACTGGGGAAGCAGTCTGCCTTCTTGTGATTTCTGATGAGAGGATTTCCCAAGGTGCTACTCCAGTGGGACTGTCGGATAGCGTTCAAGGAATTCTTTGTTAAGGGTGGACTAGTTGGTCTTCTAGCACTTGGCAGCAGTCCGCGTTGGGCCGCCTGACATGGACCAATGATGTGGCGGCAGTGTTTAAAGTTACACCTCTGGGTAAAAGTGGAGAAGAACACCCTGAGAACTTTTCCATGAAGGGTTTTTATCAGCAACTAGTTTATTTGCAGTTGTGTTAAAAAGTGCCGGGGGGTGGGTCGGGGTGGTAGAACTGTTGGAGGGACGTGCTGTCCTGCAGGTTCTGTTACCCCAACGTTCTGCTCTGAATGAATCAAGCACCACCACCATGACAACACAGCATCTGCTACTCTACAGCATGATTACTGCAACACTATAGCCATATTACCGCAGAAATGCAACTGTAACACCACAACCCACAACGCTCACCTTCCAAGACCATAGATACACCCTTCAATCGTGAAACCGGCTCTACAACAAAACACTGCTTATACAGCATCACACTACCACAACAACCCTCCACAACAACCAACAGCCCTCTCACTAAATGGCCATAGCTACAACAATTAAATTGCAAAACCAGAACAACAACATAAACAGAGCAACTAAAGCACCATAGCACTACAATACTAAAGATGCTATACCACAACACTACAACTACAATATTGCAAAAATGTAAGGCAATGACTATGGCATTAACTGGACAACCTGCAGCAATGTACTCTAACTACAAATCCAGCGCAATCAATCTCTGCAAATGCAACACTACTGAACTTCAATCTCAATGCTGCTACTATATCCTCATAAATACAGCAAAACGGCAAAACCGGCACAACAACATAAACATGGCAATTAACGCACTGTAACAATATCGCATCACAATACTACACCTACTACCCTAATTCACTACTGTTGCAGTTTTACAGCTGCAGCACTGCAAAAGTACATTAGCAACACCAAAACCTACTACACTTCCACTTTAGTGGCATAATAACTACAAAATAAACACTGCAATTTGAACACTCCAATTACAGCACTGCACTGACACTGTCTGAAACTGACTGACTGACACTGACTAAAAAAGACTGACTAACACTGAGGTCGATTCCGATTCGGGAAAAAAATTGTCTGTACGATTCGTATCCGGTGCCCTCTCCATACGAATCGTGAACATGCCGTACGAACCGACGAGTACGATCCGGACCAGGGGTGAGGACGCGATTCGTACGGTCCACGTCAGGTAAGGGCGATTCCTACGGAAAAGCACACATTCACATACACACCGAACGGTGCCTACACCCCATGATCGCAGGGGTACGCACCGTACCCCACGATTGCAGAGTGTAGGCACCGTACACCCAGTGAACATGGGGTACAGTGCGTACACCCTGCAATTACGGGGTACGGTGCGTATACCCCATGATCACAGGGGTATGCACCATACCCCTGCGATCATGTGGTGTACGCACCGTACCCGGTGCGGGGCGTTCCGTACCTGTTTCGAGGCGAACTCTGCTTCTCCGGACGTTTTCGGCTCCCGTAAAAAACAGTGTTGTACGGTGCGTACCCGACACGAACCGTACGGATGTGGCGTACATCGGGTTCCAAGGGAGATACCTACGGGGATTAGATTCGTATGGACTCTGTACGATTCGTACAGAGTCCTGCTCCTGGTACGAATCGTACTTTATCGTACGTACGGGGGACGTTGCATGGTACGAATCTTACGGGAAAAACGCTCCGTACGGCTATTCGGAGTGGTTTTTCCCGAATCAGAATCGACTCCTAGGTCTCACCTTTTATTAAGTTAAAGCCATTTGCTTTACTATACAATACCATTAGCAAAGCAAATGGCTTTAACTTAATCAAAGGCAAGACCTATTGCATTTTCAATGCTTGGTCTTTAACATTCGGTATTGTTTCAGTTTAGTTCATTAAATTATTACACTGATGACACTGCCAGCATAGCAATTTAATCCAATAATCTGGAACACTTTTGCATGTTGAAGAAATGCATTATTTCATTAACGTACCGAAGCATTTGAGTTTATTTATTAAAATTATTACATTGCTGCCAATACCAATGTAACAAGTTAATGCACTAAAATAAAACGCTTTGGCATGATAAAGAAATACTGCATTTCTTTAACATGCAAAGCATTTCAGTTTATATACTTCAGTGTGTATACTTTGAGTGGCATTTATCAGAAGTGGTAGCCTCTAAACCCAACAACCTGATGACGATGCCAGTAAACAGTGAAAGACAAGTTATTTATCATGTGCACCTTACATGTGGCCTAGGTTGCTATGCTAGAAGGAGCAATACTGTAGTCTATTAGGTTTCAGCACAGAACCTATCCTGAAGTATTTCAGATGCTCTATCAGTCCCTGCTTCCCACTTGACCAAATTGTCAATTTCCTTTATTTCACCATTCCTCTATGTCTTTTATCAGCACATTTGGTGAAGAAAATTAATTGCCTAGGGTTACACAGTGTGATGATAAAGGACAAACAAGCATAGTAAAATAAGACAATTGCCTAGGATCACACAACTTGGTCTGGGGAGGACGGATTGTGGGCAGGTTTCTTGCTTTAATGCAATCCAGTTATCCAATTCAGCCACAAGAAGGATATTTTTAAACATTGTGCTGGACAATGCTCCACTGCACACTAAGGTATAAAATATTCTCCAGAAGAGAACCTCCCAAAACCCCAGTGGAAAAGCCCAGATTGTTTACTATGCTTACTCACCAAATTTCATTTGTTGGTCTTGCGCCACTCCACTTTAATACTTCACCAGCCACCACTGGCTTAAAGCCAATGGGAACAGCTCATTTGATGGCGTTGTCGACATCCGCTGCTTCTCCTCCTTATTCTCATGGTGAACATTCACAACGGTGAATAGTAAACTCAATGTTGCAAATATGGAAAGATGGAGGAAAGTTCTCATGAGAACGTTCTTACCTAAGCTATTAGCTGCGTTCAATGTCCTATTAAAAAATGATAGCCTACCATATTTTTTTCTTTCACATTATTTTTCCTACATACTTAAAGCAAGCACATTTTCCCTCCATGTGATGTACATAAGAATAATTTTATCAGAGTTTGAATGCATTCTCAAGAGATTCTTACAAACTTAAAACAGGCACATTTCCTCTGTTATTTATTCTATGCAAAATTATTTCTGCAAAGGTTTAATTGCGGTCTAAGATGGAATTCTAATCCTGTGTGCAAGCCAAAGGAGGAGACTGCAGATGGCAATATATGACAGGTAGAGGGATTGCCATACCAACGTGTACAGGGTAGATTGGTGGAGGAAGGTTCCAACTTTTGTGAACTTCTAGATCCAGTACAATCCACCATGATCAGCATGACCAACGAAGCGGGAAAGCAATCCATTGTACATCCAAAGTCTACTAAGAACTTACGATACTGTCTTGGAATTTAGCTTGCCTCAAGCCTAAAGTAATTTATAAGGAGTGGGGTAAGCTTGTTGATTGTTACGACATATGTCTTATCCAGAGGACATGGACCACTGACACAGTATCTAGGGTGAGCTTTACTAAATTTAGTGTAGAATCTGTGCCACCACGTAGGGGCCTTCCTGCAGGGGGTCTTATCATTTGGAATGAGACTCACATGAATTGCATTGTTAAAAGGCTTGACACAAATTCCATAAATGTATTAGCCTTGAACCTTAAAAGCACCAATGGTAACAAAACGGTGCTTCTGGTTAACATCTATAATAGATTCCTTTCTAAGAATCAGGACTTATCCACCATAATTGCCCTTGACGAGTTCTTGGAAAGGGAAGGAGCTCTTAACAACTTAGTGATTGCTGGGGACATCAACATTACTATTGAACCCTTAGAAGCAACATTGAATGTTACAGATGAGGAGGATGCTGAACTGGGTATTCCTAGTTTGCATCAAGGTAGGCCTGTTAAGAATGTGAGGGTAGCATTCCAAGTTTCCACTCTCACTTTTAAGTATAGCCTTCGGGCTTGTAACGGTCGCTCTAACTGAGATAAGGAACTAAGGCACACCTTTTAAAAGAGCCAACTGCAAAACTAGGATAAATTATATTCTACTGGATGTACTTATTTGTGCACATTTTCAGATACGTGGGTTATCGAAAGATCAGATAGCGACCATAATGCCCTATCATTAGAATTATCTGACGTGTCAATTCTCCTCAAGCTCCATTCAGAAGGAAGTCAGTCAAACCCAGTTGTTCTCAGTAACGATAGAAGGACGATTAAGGGGCCCATGATTGAAAGGATTGATGATACCCTCGCGCACATTTATGACATAGTAGCTCACTCATTGGTGGATTTGAGTAAATGTACTATGGAAGCGCAACCCACTCTGGAAATACTTAATGGATTAATGGGACAGATTAAAACGTTTTATTATATATATTTTATATGATATCATAAGGAAGAGCAAGGTAACCAATAACAATGGACGAGTGGTCTGATGAGTATTGCAAGGCAGCAAGAATAGAATTGATGGAAGCCATTAAGACTGTCTGTAGGAGTATGGTGGCCCTAAAAAGGAAACATTATAAAATCGTTCAAAATAAGGCAAAAAGGAAGTGGCGTGAGGGATTCTGGAGAGATTTGTACACTGCAGCACAAGTTAAGGACAGCAAACAGTTTTGGCATTTATTAGCTAAATCATTTTAGCTTGTTATAAGCAGGGGTGGCAGATATCAAACCAAGGGAAAGTGAACCACCCCCTGAGGCCTTGCCCGATATTGTGAGGGAAGTAGACTTGACTACATTCACCTTAGAAGAGACCCAGGTGGCACTTGCCACGCTGCAAAAGGTTAAAGCACCCGGCTTAGATAAAATCCCAGATGATGTTTTTCTTTCTGAACCGGAAATCTGGTGTGTGATTCTCAACCATAGCTTTAATGCTATTTTAAAGGGTGCAGAAATTCCTGACTCCTGTTTGGGAGTGGAGGCAATACCTGTATTCAAAAAGGGGGACAAATTCGATCCAGCAAACTATAGGCCCATCAGCCTGATTGATACAGCACAGATGGTGAGCAATCAAAATATCAAAAAGAAAATATCGACCTACATTAATATTGAGGTGACAATATCAAAGGGACATAATATTGATGTTAAGAATATCGATGGACAGAATATCGACCCTAAGGTAAGTAATATCGATTTTTTTTATATCGATGTAAGTAATATCGAAGTTAGTAATATCAATATCAAATATATCGATGTTACAAATATCTATGTTACTAATATCGATTTTTATATTATTTTAATGTGTTTTATTATGTATTTAATGTGTATATGTTATTTGTGTTTTGTTGTGTTCTACTTGTTTTGAAATATATGTATACAATTTTTATATGTTAATAATGTTTATTTAAGTTATTTTTGTTTTTTAGTACTGTAGCAGGTTGTGGGTTTATAGGGGAATAGGGTGGGAAGTAATTTAATTATACTAAATTAATGATTATTTTCTGGAATTATAAATCAATTTAAATTATTTTTTGCGTTTAAGTTCTGTAGCGGGTTGTGGGTTTATAGGGGAATAGGGTGGGAAGTAATTTAATTGTAATTAAGTCATAATTTATTTTAAATAATTGGTATTGATAATTATATTATTGTTAACTAATTAAGAATTGCTAATTATTTTTCATTAATTGGTAATAAATATTTATTAATTGATTAATTGATAATTATGTCATGTATTATTTGATTATTTGAGTGTGTTGTGCGTTTATAGGTGAATAGTGTTGGAAGTAATTGACATCTAATTAAGTAATTATTAAATTTATTGTTGGGTATTGATAATTAATGTATTGGGCATTCATTATTAATTGGTAATTATTTTAAAATATAATAATTTTGATCTGAAAATTAATTTATTGTTGTGTTATCATTAACTGGTAATGACATATTATTAAATATTATTTATTGATAAATGTAATTAGTATAATACTACGTAACTATTAATTGGTACTTAATGTTTAATAATTAATATTTTTGGTATAAAAATCTTTTAATTGTTCATCATTTGTTAATTAGGCAATTAATATGTATTGATGATTATTTATTGGCATTTTATATTAATTTATTGTTAATTAATTATTCATTGGTAATTATGTTTTTAATAATTATTTATTGGTATTTGTAAATAGTTTAGAGTTATTTCATAATTAATTCATTGATTATTTTTATATGACTGTTTTATTTTTAATTCTACGCTATCCAGCACTTTCCCTACTGTTCCACTCTCTGGAGTGAGAATAGTAATTTTTACCCCTACGCTATCCAACCCTTTCCCTACTGCTGCACTCTCTGGAGTGGGAATAGTAATGTTTAGCCCTACGCTATCCAAAGCTTTCCCTAGTGTTGCACTCTTTGGAGTGGGAATAGCAATGTATACCCCTACGCTATTCAACACTTTCCCTACTGTTGTACTCTCTGGAGTGGGACTAGTATTTTAAGCCCTAACGCTATCTATCATTTAACTTAATGTTGGTTTTTTTTGGAGTTGGAATAGTAGTTTTATTCCCTCTGCTATTTAATATTTTTTTTGTATTATTTTAGTTAATGTAGTATATAATTAATTTGAAAAATAATAAAGTAAATTACATTTTTTAATTTGTTATACATAATCTTTAATTTGTATTTATGTTATTGTTTTAGGTGTATAGATGTATTTGTAATTTATAATTTTTTTAAATAAGGTATAAGATATTAAAGTAATTATTAAAATTGATTAAGTAAGTATATATATTCTTTGTATTTTTTTAATTAGTGTTTTATTAAATTATATATATTAATACATTTTAAACATTATAAAAAAAGTAACTGTTTCTTTTATTTATAAGTATTATGTAGTTTATTTTACATATTTCTTTTAACTAAAAAAAACCGATATTTTTAATAACGATATTTTTTGACATCGATATATTTTTTTCGATATTTTTGCACTTACCATGTTGTAGATAGAATATCGGTATTTTTGACAATAATATCCTTGCTCCGATATTATTGTAGGGCGATTTTTTGACCTTTGATATTTTGTCAGTGATCCAGCACAGATATTATTCAGCAGGCACTTGTTGTAGAGTCTTCAATATTGGGGAAGGGCACATATTGTCTCTTCTACAGGCAGGTTTTAGAGAAATCACAAGCACCATCAACCAATTGTTTCGGTTTTTACCAATATTATGTAAATATGCGGTTATCAAAAAGGAACATTTGTATGTTACTTTTGTGGATCTGTGTGCCACATTTGATTTAGTCCCCCAAGAAAAATTGTGGGCCACTCTACATAAGATTGGGGTACCAAGTAATCTGCAGCAGATAGTTATAAGACTTCATAGGGACAATTATGATCACATTAGATGGGAGAAGAAGGGTGAATTGACAGACCATATAAGGGAGAATAGAGGTGTATGACAAGGGTGTGTACGGCTGCCTAATCTATACACCATATACATTAATGGGTTGATTGAAACATTACCTGATTGCAAAGGTGATCCCCCTAAGCTAGCTGGTAAATCAGTGGCTTCTTTGCTTTTTGCCAATGATGCCCTACTCCAAAACTTTTTGGATAGGTTTTAAGCATCTTTTGGGGAACTCAGGCTGAAAATAAATGTCACAAAACGAAATTCATGGCATTAAACCCACACAAGTCCTTTAGGAGCAAGGTAAAACTGGGTGATACCCCACTGGAGCAAGTGAAGCAATTGGATTACCTGGTGGATAGGTTGACAAGTTTATTTTCATGGGTTCCACAAATTGCAAAGAGCCTGTTGTGGGGATTCTGCACATTCACAGAACTTTGCGCAGGAAAACAGGACCTCGGTGTAAAGGGGTTGTACCTTCCTACCACCTTAATGCCCAAAATTCCCAAACCGACTAGCTATAGTGCCTCATTTCTTCTCCTACATAATAACGAAGCTACAAATGATTAGACATCCCAGAACACAACACTCCCGACTCTCTCAGGAATCGCAGTAGCAAGACATACGCTTTCGCTCACTCACTCGTTCTTGCCAACAATAAGGATTGTCAGAGTCACTGTATAGTTCAAAATGTTTATTTTAACTATTGTGCTGTATATTGCAGTATACGAGCCACTACCAGCAGCAAAATCCATAAACGTAAGCCAGTTAGCATTGTTACAATTCCATAGAATATAAAGGGGATGTCATCATATATAGACAGTGGAAAAGGACTAGAAGACCTAACCACCCTCCCCTTGTTAAGTTGAGGCTTATTCTGGACTTAAGTGCCGCCTTTGACACTGTGGCACATTACACCTTGCTGCAGTGTCTGAATAAGGGCGGTGTCTCAGGCGCGGCGCTAAAATGGATTCAATCCTTCCTATCGGAACGTGGTTCCAGGTTAGAGAAGGTGCCCATTATTCTAGAATGGTGAAGTTGGAACTGGGCGTGCCCCAGGGCATTTGCCCACCTTGTTTAATCTGTATGTTTCCCCTGTGGCAAGTATAGTTGAAAGCTTTGGAATGCGGATTGTATCTTATGCCGATGACACGCAGCTGGTCATCTCACTATCACGGGCACCTAATCTGGCGGCACTCAACTTCAGAGCTTGCATGCAGGAGCTTGCCTCCTGGATGGATAACAACTGCTTGAGGCTGAATGGTAAAAAGACAGAGGTGCTCGTGGTGGGGGTGGGGGGCCCGTCTGTGTGGTCATCGGCTTGGTAGCCATCCTGCCTAGGACCAGTCCCCATAGCGTGTCAGCTGGCTAAGAACCTGGGTGTATGGGTAGACTCGGACCTGACATTTGAATTGCAGATCAGGCATGTGGTGGGGGTATGTTTTGATGTCCTTAAAGGTCTACGTAAAATCATGGACCTTCTCCCGACAGAAGCTAGAAGGACGCTGGTGCATGTCCTTGTCACTTCGCGATTAGATTACGGCAGTTTACTATATCTAGGTGCCACGGTCAGGAGCCTAGACCGACTTCAGGTGCTACAAAATGCAGCTGCTCGGCTGGTCTTAAGGCTCCCTAAAAGGGCCGCCTCTAAAAGAGCCTTGGAGGCCCTTCATTGGCTACCGGTCAGGAAAAGAATCGTGTTTAAAGCCCTATGTACGTGCCACCGTATTATTCAAGGCACTCGGCCCAGCCCCTTGCAGAACCTTATCAAGGCCTAGAGACCCGTCAGGTCTCTCAGATGTACTGGTACTGGCCTGTTGGTGATCCCTAAAGTTAAAAAGGCTCGGATGGGTGGCAGATCCTTTCGGCTCCTGGCAGCTAGGAATTGGAACAAACTCCCGCTTGAGCTTCGCCTGGAACCCTCGGAGAGTAGATTCAGGACGAAGCTGAAAACACATTTGTTCCTTCATTAACGTTTTTCCTGGGTGCTGGAAGTTGGGGTAGGGGTTCTGTGATTTCTCACTCAATACAGCGGGGGGACACGCCGGTGTGCGTAACCAGGCGCTTTATAAATTCCCTTAATATTATTATTATATAAAGGAAGATCTCTGGGCTTTTTCAGGAGGCCCCATACCTTACAGCCTAGATGGTTGATTTACATCATAGGATTAGCATAGCTCTTCTCCAAGGAAAGGTTTCCCTCCAAAGTGTGTGTGAAACAACATGCATCCCCATAATATCAAAACATGAGTTTTCCAGCAATGCAGCTGTGTTTAGCATGTTTTGTGTAGGGGCTAGGGACTGACCAGAACAGAATAACAAGGGGCATGTTTATCAACCTTGCACATCGTGTTCAGACTAAACTCCAGGAACAGCAGAGAACGCAGAAAGCAGGCTTTTCTCATGTGAAAGGCACAAACAGAGTCTTGGAAAATAAAGTCATGCAGTAACATGCGCACAAGCAGCATTATGGCAGCAGAGCTCATGCTAACTCAGCAATGTCGAGAATGACACTAACGGCCATATAACACCCTCCCCTTGGTAAGGTTGTATTATATAGACAAAAGACTAAAACAGAGTTTAAAGGTAATTAGAGTTCGGAAGCACTTAAAAAAACAGATTGAAAAAAAACTACTTTTTTATGTTGTTTAAAATATTGTCGTTCCAGGGAAAACAAGATTAAGAAGGAGATGGAAAATCCATGAAAGTGCGTGAACTTAAGAATGCAATTAGTTCCAAAAGTTCATCCCTATTGTTAGTAGAAAAAAGGGATGCCATCAAATTAAGTATGTCGAAGGAACAGACATGCTCTTTGTATTGTGAAGTTTCCAAGAGCATATTCGAACAACTTGCATGCTATTCGATGAAACTGCGTTGTAGCCGATCCCCAACGGTTGGAATTTTAGCATAACTTACTTGTTCGGGAGATAAATGATAAGAGTACTTTGAAGGGAAGCCCTGCGGAGGAGCAGTCCCATCCTTCGTAGCAACAATAGCTGTCAAAATGTCATTATCAATCTTAGTCATGGACCTTGTAAATGCTGATATTGAACAAGTGGCTACTGCAGATTTGGCCGCTTCATCAGTCAAAGAATTACCAACAGCATGTACTCCCAAATGCTGATGGCCAAGAGTATGGATAGCCTGTGTGAGTGGGAGACATTGTTTAAGTTCCGCCACTCGAACCCAAAGCAATTTATGCTTTATTGCACTGCATTTAGAGTCTCTATAGTCATTTTGTGACCAAAAGAATAAAGTTGTCATTAAAAGTCTGGACACAGTAGTAAGAATCGTAGGCCATAAGAGTATTAACATTGGGATCAGCAAACTCAAGAACAAGAGCACGCCTGCATATGCACTATGGAAGACTTAAATTCACCATTGACAATCATACCAGCCACAATAGCGCAAGCCTCTGAATAAGGGTGTTTGGAACTGACAGCCGGTTGAACTGAGCCATTGGTGTAGATGATACATTTCTATTCATCCAAATGGAGCAAGGACAGAGGGGGAGGATTAACATGTTCATACTGTAAAAACGAATGTGTCGGAAGAGCAGGATCATAGATAAATGTGACATCAGCGGATGTCAAAGATGTAGACCATTGGATCCAACGGGGATGTAAAGCCTTCGGGGCTCATTAGGATGATGGGCGCCATCCTGTCGGAATTCGGGACCGCCCGCCATAAGGGTGGGGGTCCTGTGGGGGGTATTAGGATGTGCCCGCCAGAGTGGTGGGCACATCCTGCATTTTTAGCATTGTGGCGGGCGGTGCTCTCTGCACCGCTCGCCACAATGCTAAAAAACAGTGATGCTTTTGCATAAACAAAGCGGCAGGCACCGCACGGTGCCTGCCGCTTTGTTTATGCAAATGAAGGGGGGTACCACAGGTACCCCCCCGGGGGGCACCCCACCTCCCCTTCACTCTGGAGGCCCGCAGGTGCTATACATATCAGCTATACATATCAGCAGGTTTGTGGTATTGTGACGCGTCAACAAGTAGTTAGTAGCAAGCAAATCTGATTGCAAAGATTGCAGAATTGAGGTATATTCCAGAAGCCAGCTGGCCTAAGAAAATGTAGGTTGTATCAACACATATAGTGGTTTGATATGCTAGGCATAATCGGGAAAGTATGTTCTCCCGAAATTTAAAAATCCCAGCAAAGACTGAAGCTTTTTCAGTGTAGAAGGAGGTCGCAATTGTGCACATTTCTCCAGAAAGTGGGGGGCTAACCCCTACCCTCATTGTTGAGCTCATAGCCCAAAAACAGCATCGCAAAATGTGAGATGTGTGATTTTGCGAAATTTCATTTGTATCCATAGTCGGCACCGACAAAATGATGCGGTCGACTCGGACTAGATGAGGCATTAGTTCATCATCCGTCCAATAAATATCATCAATGTACGGGAACGCATCATGGTCCCTGCTAAGTAGCAAGGACACAACACATGCAGCAAAAGCCCGGGGCTATTCTTATACCCCATTTGCAAGCATGTAAATTGTTTCTGATTTCCGACAGCAGTGAAGCTGTCCAGTCTCTGCACTCTGGAGCCAAGTTGTGACTATAGAAACCATTGGATATATCCAGTGTAGTTTTGTATTTTTTATGAATTAGTGTGTTCACTAGGCCTGGGCGTAGGACTAAGCTACGCTCGTGGAGCATGCGTAGTTTGCGCCACTTCACACTATGCGAATTGCACATAGCACAGTGCAAAACCTCGTAACGTTGCGGGCATTTTTTGCTTACTCGCGGTCCTCATTGTCAAGTTGGTGACCGTGAGCGAGCAAAATGAACTTCCCGGAGAGACTTTTTCCTCATTTGCGATCAGCAACATCAAGTTGCCGATCGTGAGCGTGGAAAATAAACCTCCCCGCGAGATTCTCAACGCGGGGAGGTCAGGTTTCTCATGGTCTCAGTTGTCACGTATGCTCGCGACCGCTCACGATGAGAAACTACCAATCCGCGTTGAGAAAGCTGCCACTCGAGTACAAATCTACTCGAGTGGCAGAAAATGACCACTTGCACTGTGCAAGATGCAGTTTGCAATGATTCCACAGTGCAGACAAGCATCCAGCACTATGCAATCAGTGCGAACAGCATTTCCCCTACCGCACTACGCAGTTCGCGTAGCTTGCCAAGTGCGAAGTGTACTTCGCGTAGTTATGCGTAGCGCTACTACACGGACTACACCCAGGGTTAGTGTTCACTAACAGAGTTGTGTGTGTTTTGTACCGCAAATGTACAACAATGACTATTCAAATTTCGATAATCGAAGACAATGAGATACGAACCGTTAGGTTTTGATACCGGAAAAAGAGGATTATTCATCGGTGATACGCAGGATTCAATCACTCCTTGATACTCCAACTGAGTCAGAATATCACAAACTGGAGCCTTAGCTTCTCGTTTGATTGGATATTGCAGCTGTGGCTGTGGCATAGACCGTAACAGAATCTCATGTGCTGGGGAATCTCTATCCCAGCCCACTTGATTACGGTACACTGCCGGGGCAAGGGCCAAAGCCCACTCAGCTGCAAAAGCCTTTGCATGTTCTTCAGGGACATAATGTGAAAAACGTGGAAGTATCACGTCTTCCCCTTTGGGAGCAGCTAGCACAAATGGTAGTGGCCAATGTGCCTCTGCTAACAAAATGTCATATGAAGAGGTGAGATTTTCCCAGAAAACTGCTGTGATTGTTCGCTGTATATCACCTTCAATTTGGAAGACTATTTTATAGAGTCTATCCGGGTGGGCAACTCGTGTATCTGCTGTCTCTACTGTAATGAATGTATCAGTTGCTCTCCCCTCCAGACAGGGACGCAGTGCCTCCCGCACTATGGTAACCTCCGGGGCACTGTCGAGCAGAGTCATTGCCCGTGTCCAGTCAAGAAGACGCGTTCTCACCGTCTGAGGCATATTCTGCTGTTAAAGCTGCACATTTCTTATTCTGATACGGGGGTCTAAAACGAGGCAGATCCTCTTGTTTGGCTTTAAAGTCAAACTGCTGAGGTTTATCTCCTCCCTGTTGTGTGGTCGGACCGTTGTCGCGATCCTGGCGCACCCCACCACCAACGTGAGAGTCCGAAGCGTCCTGTAAAGAAGGAGGAGAGCACTGATCATGGACTTGAAATCTATCAGGAGTCCTAATCTTCGCGCGGTCGCTCAAATCATAAGTACGCTCAGAAGACTCGGGTGTCAGTGAACCAGCACGCAAACCCTGCTTCTATTGTTGCTGCCCCTGTTTCCAGCTCTTTTTAGGAAAGATTGATCTCCCATCTTTATCAGTCTGGGCTTTTTGTTGAACTTGCGTGTGAGATTGAGTTTGTGTTTGAGTAAAAGGTTTGATTCCCAGACTATTGTGTCCTATGCATTTATAAGCCTTAGCAATAATCTTTGGCAATTTAAGTTGCTAGTCTGCATCTGCCACAGCCTCTAAGCACTGCACCACTTGTAAGCATACAACATCACTCTTAACAATATCAAGGATCATATCGCAAACAATGTTGAACACCCCCACCAGTCTCATTCCCAACTCCAGAGCCGCTTCAGCCCTATGTTCCTCCTGAACACGCTTGATCATGGATGGAAGAATGGTCATTCAGGGGGTGCCGAAACACATCGAATATACCGCTGCAAACACTTTACCCCAAGTGTTACAATCAGATAATTCAGGAACCAGATTTTTTGGTAGACTTATTGTCAAAATCCTGTGTTTCTCCACAGGTGTGGTATTTGGAAAAACGGCTTCGAATTGCCCAGTTTTCTCGGCAAGCCAATGAGGAAATTCATCCTTATTTCGGGGATGCTTGCCCATTACGGAATCAACCATCAAAGGATTGATGGTCACACCACCAGGTGCAGGTGGTTGCGCAGCAACTCCAGGTGGTCCAACCTGGAAGTTGCGCGACATGAACTGAATAACAGCTCTATGTATACGTATCAAAGAAGTATGTAACAACCTTAGCTCTAAGACTGTAGCAGTGAGATAAATTGGGTACAGGGTGTACCCAGCCAAAACAGGCCAAGTGGCCCCATCAATTGATAAGGGGCCTAAACGGAGAGTGTTATCGGGTGAGGAAGGGTGTCATTAAACCATATTTGGTGTTGCCAAGCTGTGAGCGGAACCTCAAGTGTTCTATACAGTCTATATTCCTGCTGAGTCACAGTGGGAGTCTACTCTTGAAAGAAATTCACCATCCCATCTACTGCCAGAAAGGTGACCCAAGAATAAAATACCAGAAGCGGAATGCTGGATCTGCTTCTACAACAAAGATAAGCGCAACACCAGCATCAAGGACTCCATATTGATTTAAGTAAGCCCTGAGCGGTGCACGGTTAGGGACTGTTATGGCAACTGCCATAATGTATAACAAAGAATAACAATCTATGCATGGCAGTGCAACAAAGGGTTAAAAGAAAGGGAAAGACCTTTTAAAATTCAAGCTTAAAAAAACCTATAAAAATATCACAACGTAGGAGGCTACACCATCACAGCTGTCTCCGGAAACAGAAGTGAACGGATTGTGGACAAGCACATGCACTACTCAAAAGTCTCGCAGATAAGAACCAGACCAAATGTTGGTGGCGCCATGTTGTGGGGATTCTGCATATACATAGAACTATGCACAGGAAAACAGGACCTCGGTGTAAAGGGGTTGTACCTTCCTACCACATTAGTGCCCAAAATCTCAAAACCGACTAGCTATAGTGTCTCATTTGTTCTCCTACATTAACACAAAGCTACAAATGATTAGACAACCCAGAACACAACACTCCAGACTCTCTCAGGAGCGCGGTAGCAAAACACACCCTTTCGCTCATACTTGTCACTGTATAGTTAAAAATGTTTATTTTAGCTACCGTGTTCTATAATGCAGAATATGAGCCACTACCAGCAGCAAAATGCTTAAACCTAACACAGTTAGCATTGTTACAATTCCTTAGAATATGAAGGGGGATGTCATCATATATAGACAGTGGAACAATGACTATAAGGCCTAACCACCCTCCCCTTGGTAAATTGAGGTTGATCATATAAAGGAAGATCTCTGGGCTTTGTCAGCAGACTCCATACCTTAGAGCCTAGATGGTTGGTTTACATCATAGGAACAGCATAGCTCTTCTCCAAGGAAAGGTTTCCCTCTAAGTGTGTGTGAACAAAATGTATCCCTGTAATATCAAATCACGGGTTTTCCAGCAATGCAGCTGTGTTTAGCATGTTTTGTCTGCGTGTTAGGGACTGACCAGAACAGAATAACAAGGGGCATGTTTATCCACCTTGCATCTCGTCTTCGGTCTAAACTCCAGGAACAGCAGAGAACGCAGAAAGCAGACATTTCTCATGTGAAAGGCACAAACAGAGTCTTGCAAAATAAAGTCAAGTAGTAACATGCACAAAAGCAGCATCATGGCAGCAGAGCTCATGCTAACTTAGCAGTGCCGAGAATGACCCTAACGGCCATATAACAGCCAGCTATCACTCCAACATGTAAGCTCTACTTTAGTAAAAAAACGGAAAAAATCAATCTATAGGCCAGTTGTCCACGTCGTTCAAGTCTATCAAGCCGAGGGTATCGGAGCCGCATCGTATGGCGCAGAGTTATGGGGCCTAAATAATGTAGGGGTTACTGAAAAAACTAAGAATGTTTTCATGAGAGCAGTTTTGGAACTCCCCCAGAATGCCCCTTTGACTCCCATGCACCTGAACTTGGGGCTTAAAATGTAGCAAACTTGCCTACTGGAGTACAGTCAAATAATTCACACACTTCTTCTGAAGAAATCACTGCTTCATGTGATCGCATTAGATACTAAAGGGAGCATTTCGTGGCTCAAGTATGTAAAGAGCTGGGTGTACAGATTGAGTATTAGATGACTGAGCTTTGCACTAACCCTTCTAGTATCCAGAAAAAATCCCTGATAAATCTTAAAAAGAGATACTGCCATCACATTTACAAATCATTGTTAAACAGGGGAACTACTGGAGTTAACAAGGAGGTTTCTGGATTTTAAAGACATCATGTATCAAGAGGAGTTTCTGAATTTTATAGAACCCCCATTAACGAAATCCTTGTTCTTAAAATTCAGATCTGGTATTCTGCCAGTAAATGGATTTTGTAGTAAATGGAAGGGCATTAACACTCTGCCCAACTGTCCTTCATGTACAGCTAATTCTGAAACGGAAGACCATTTCTTGTTTTTTTGTCCTAAGTACATTGATATCAGAAGAACTTGGTTAACTCAGATAAGCCGAATCTTATCTGTAAACCATCTAAAAGATATTATTCAAATTTTTAGAAGTGACTGCTCTGAGTGGTTAATTTTCACTTTATCCAGATATCTGCGGTACACCTGGAGATTGAGAGGTAGAATGATTAAACTCTCTGTAAAGCACTGAAACAGACTATTAGCTGTAATGAACTGTACTTAAATGTTATATTTTATTCTACCTAGAGGGTAGTAAATTTGAAAAGCTTTTTAAATGATATTAAGAATTTGTATATAACAGGTAAATGAATTTTAATTTATAAGATCACTAGGAAATGAAAATGTTTTTAGTAATCCCTAAAACCTCGTTTTGGAAAACCTACTGCACATGGCCTTTTATTGAGCTTAATTGTTAGCCAACATGATATTAAATGTTGCCAACAACTCTGGAGTTGAACCAGAGGAGTCGTCTACTTCTAGTGCACCCCTTAAACTCCTCCCTTCAGCTACTTGTGTATGGAACAATTGTACTTCATATGAGTACTACTGTTATCATTTAACTCATAGGTCACATAGGTGTACTATTGTGACCTGATGTAAAGTCATTGTTCATGCTTATCTAATCTTATTGTGCTTTTAAGGTTTTAAATAAAATCGAATAAAGATATTACTACTACTACTGTGTGCGAGTTGCAATTTGATTTAGGAATTTATTTCTCACACAACCATTAGCAAGGGTGCCACATTTTTCTCTGCCCACACCAAGGCGCTATCTTAGCAAAGGCCGCCTATGAGCGCTGCATTGGGATTTTGTGTGTAGCGCTGAATTGGGTCTTTGCAGGTAGCGCTACCTGGTGACTGCCCTAAAGTAAAAGAAGTGCTGACCAGAAAGTTCTTTGAGATAATATTTTGTTTCATAGCAACGGTTCTGAAGCTGCTCTTACCATGATAACAAAACTATTACAGGGCAGTTTCACTTTGAGTTTCTGCTGCAATAATCACTCTGATCCCTAAGTGGGTCAGCAGAGAAGCTAGATAAATAGAAAATCTAAGCAGGTTTTGTTTCAATTGAGACTTTGTCAGTACTGGCCGTCATCTAGGATCACTTGTCAATGCACACATTCACGGCTTCTTTGGAAGTCAAGCTGGGTGCCTAGACAGCACAGCCTGCATTTTGGGAACTAGGAAGGGTGGCTCCCTCTGTGTGGAGGTAGTCAGCAGTAGCGGTCCATATATGGCGTGCTGCCTGGCGCTGATGTGGGGCGGGGGAGGGGCAGGGTGGTGGATAGTAAACAGCACGCGCAACGACATTCATTTTATTGATTTAAATGTCTACTTACCTGCATTCATCTGTATTCCTGTGTTTTCTACCCCCCACCATGCCCCTCCCCTGCCCCACATCACCGCCCGGCAGCAGGCCCTATACGGGCCTCTACTGCTTGCTACCTCGACACTGAGGGATCCACCCCTCCTAGTTCCCGAAATGCAGGCTGTGCTGTCCAGACACCCAGATTCTCACAGAACACTTCTGGAATTCTGCTGGTGCCAGAGTAGGTAGACTATATGGAAATATGGAGATTACAATTAGTCGAAGCAGGTTTAGCCACTGAAAGCTCAAGCCAGGCCCGAGCCTGAAGACTGGCTCTGGCTAAGCTTGAGGTCGCGTTGGAACCTCAAGTCCATAAGAAGCCGAGCCTTCATGTGGCTTTTGCGTCCCTTCCTCCCCCTACCCAGCATATGGCGTTACAGTTAGAGCTGCTGACTGTAGAACCAGGTTCAAGTCTTGAAACAAAATCCTGTGATTTTGGGCAAATCGCTTAATCTTCCCTTGCCTGCAAACAATGAATGCGACCATGTGTAACGTTACTGGTGCTCATATAAAGTGCTCCAATTTGGCTTTTGGTTGAGTTCACACTATAAAAACCTGCAAAAAAAATGCACAAGTAGATAAAAACAAATCCTTAACATTAGGAAAGAGAAAAAGATAGTTATCTCCTGGCTGATTTGTTCAGAGTGAATCCAGAAAACCTTAGTAAATCGAGTTGTCACTGCTTTGATTGTGTGAGCCTGAGCAAAAATGTTATTTCACCAAAACTCTTTTTTCTTCCTTCTTCATTCATGTATGAAAGCCCTTTCAAATATGTGAGTTCAGAATGCCAGTGGAACAAAAACCTTTTGCGAATGATTTAATAAACTTTAATGTTGTTCTATTATAATCTGGGCAATGTACAGTGTTTGCATAACAATTACTTTGCCTCTTAGTGTAATAATCATTTATGTTTTAAAGCATTACTTTTACAAGTACTTCTCAGTGCAGTACTATAATGTGGCATGCTAATGTCAATGCTTCTTATGTTATAAAAATACACTTTTTTGAATTTTGAAGAGACATTATCATATTTTACATGATGTTTGTTGTACAATTTACGTGGCAAACTTTTTCGGGGCTCGGCTCGTGTACAGGCTCTGAGATGTGAGCCAGACCCTTAGCTTGGCTCTGCTCTCCCGTCAACTTTATTGGCTTGCCCATCTCTAATAGCTAGTTGCACGGCAGGTGGGGTCTGATATGTGACTCTGCTTCAGATCTCCATGGCTGCCAAAACGTGTCCACCTCTTGCTAACCCTTTAGATTTTTTCCATAGTCTGTATATGTCCTGTCCCATTGCCATTGTGCCTCCTCCCTCCAACCCCCCCAAATGCACTTATAGCCAGCAGGACTACTAGCGAAGAAGCACTGAGCCCTTGCGTCATCCCAGGGAAGAGGGGTGGGGGGATGGCATTTGAGTGAAGTCACAAGCAGTGCATTTTGCTGAGTTATGACTTCTTTGCTCTCCACCTTTTAGTGTTTTTAGCACAGCACTGCAACTGAAGTTTTTAGGAGATTTTCAATGGATTTTTATAAAAACCATAAATTCTTTTGTGGGTACATAGAGAACCACAATTTCTCATTAACACGATTTTCAGTGATTTTTATTTTAGGTATGTCATTAAATACTCTGGCCCCTGGCCGAAGCAGGAAACCATTGTGTATGCCCTGAGGTGTGCTATGGATTGTTAGTTTTTTATGTGCCTTTTAATTTTTTTGCCAGTTGCAGGATATTTGAAAACTGTGTCTGTAGCCATTTTTGGTTTTTGAATTCATCCAGATAATTCCAAGTTTATATTTTCAGATGAAGAAAATATTCCATCTTTCGGAGGAGTTCCCTGTGGATCCTGATGCTGAGATTTGGCCCCAGATGCACCCTCCGCATTCCTTTCCTATGACACCAGGATAATGATGGAGCCCAAAATCCGATTATTCTTTACACAATGTATTAAATGAGTTAGACATTGAAACCTAAATGTGCGCTTTGAGCACGTTGCGAAAAACAACACAGAAACTGAGAAAAGTCAAAGGGACAGCACCATAAAAGTGTGCTTAAATGTGTAAAAATAGAGAAAAATAAATTCAAAAAAGATGAGTAACAGATTACATATGGTGATTTTTGCTACTGGGCCAATGATGTGACTGGTGGACCCCACTCTGCTGAACTGACCGATCTGCTTAGTGGGCTGAACTGTACCCAACACGTAACGTCCCCCACACACATCAAAGGACACATACTGGATCAAATATGGACATCCAATCTTATGGTGTCCGCATTGACAGTATCCCCTTGCATATGGTCTGATCACTGTTTAATAAAGTTTATGATTAATAATAAAATTTCAGACAAACCCCCAGATAGGGGAGGGATAATGGCAAGAAATTGGAACAGCATTAATATTAATGCCTTATGTAGCACACTGGCGTACACAGTTCATATTATTCAGCATTAAAGTTATCAAATGCAAAAACTGAATTTCCGCAGAGTTTGTAAGCAAAAAAAGGTTTTCGCAAAAAATGGACACTTGTAACAAGTCTAAACCATTGGATAGGAAATTTGTGGTATTCTCAAAAACGCAATGTGTAAGATATCTTTTGCGGTGTATATTTTCGTCCGCCCCTACATTGCAGTTGTGGCAGTTATCATCGAATACCACAAAGTGTAAGGTGCCTGCCTCATCCAGAGGCCCCTCTGGTCTAGGTTTGCAGTATCCAGAGATCCGTAAGTGAGGTAAAGCGAAAAAAGTGGAAACCCCAAAAATAAAAAATTAAATTGAATTCTGTTAAGAATAGATCCACTACTGAAAAAACTTTAATAGTGGTGAGGATCTACGGTATTTAAAAAGATTGGTACTTTTGCTAGATCGAGTAACTAGATCTAGAAGTGTAATGTAGTAATCTTTAAAAGAGGTGTCGACATGTTTCAGCCCCCTATGGCTCAACAGAGTCTGTAGGGCTTTCGTCAGGACTAAACAAAACAAACAAAACATAAGTAGTTACTTACACCATTTGTGTAGTTACTGCGATGGCTTACTTGATCAATTTAATCAGTTGCCAAACATTCTCTTATGACCTGAAAAAGAGAAACACAAAATGGGGATACACAGTACACATACTAATGTAAAGATTTACGGAGGCACCAGAGCAAATTTTTTTTTCTAGAGATTAATATTATTATTTGTAAAACTTTTACTGTGGTGGGTTTAGGAAGGCAGGGAGGCGAGGGACTGAGTAGCTGATAGAGCAATGAATTTTTGTAGTGTGGTCATAGTGACATAGTATACTGCTCTGCTCAGCAGTTATACCACGTGAACCTCGCTCGCAAGATGTTTTGTAGCGAGCAAGTATCGGAGGAAATACTATCTCAATGGTTTGTACTGGACATCGCGTATCTCATAACACATATAGCATAGAGCTTTGATTACTATGGCTAAATGTAGTATAGATAGTACAATGACTACCGAGTATCACTCGGAGGAAATGAGAGTCCAAGGCCACAAACGGGGCTAAATCTTTCGGTCGTACTCGCTATACAGTCTATTATGAACATGCAGATAGCGGCGGGTATTAAGGACGTGCAGCGTTCTTACCTCGTGTAAGATTACAGGAGGCTCCGTCAGGGGATACCGGTATTTAATTACCACAGAGCTATGAAGGAAGAGAAATACACAGTGGGATCACTCGCCTTACCTCAATTTTGCGGAGGAAAAAAGGGGATGAACAAACACTCATAGTGCTGCCGCCATTACCCGCGTTGTGCAAGACTGCCGCTGCTTGTGCTGACTCTGCCCCTGGACGCTGGGTGGACGTCACAGTGCGTCTTTTAAAGGGGAAATGACAATCTCGTGCGAGTAAGCTCGAAGAGTCGGGGTAGACGTCATATAGTGTTGTATTTGAGGAGAACAAGTTTTATTAAAAATAGCAATTTGCTCTTTTACTAGGCAAAGTATCGCCACACTGTAAATGGAACTATATAAATGTGTACTCGATTCATATGTCGATCGAGTATTCTCAACGTTATATACTCAAGGGAAAAATGAAACATGAATGGACATATATGTTTCTATGTTTACCACTGGCTAGTATGTCTCAATGAAGTCTCTCCAAGTTATGCAAACTGGTGCCATGGTGGATTATCATTGAGCCCCCCAATATGGGTTCTCAAGCGATTTACCCATCGCTGTTCTTTTTCATACAGCTTTTTTTCAGAGATGTGGGTTTTTTCGGTAAGCATCTCGATGACAGTCCAGTGTATTTCGTCACATGTGTGTCTTGACTCAAGATAGTGAGCACAGAGTTTGGTGGTTATCTTCTTGAGTCTGATGTTGCTCCTGTGTTCACCTATGCGGATTTTCACTTTTCGGCAAGTCATCCCGATATAAATTTTGTTGCACGGGCACCTGACCATATAAATTACATAGGTGGAGTTGCAATTTGTATGCTGTTTTTGGGTCCAAGTGAAATTTTCTGACAGTTGTAATTGTTTCGAAGGAGTTGTGTATCTGCATGAA
Organism: Lissotriton helveticus; assembly: GCF_964261635.1. Taxonomy (NCBI): domain Eukaryota; kingdom Metazoa; phylum Chordata; class Amphibia; order Caudata; family Salamandridae; genus Lissotriton; species Lissotriton helveticus. The sequence goes on from NC_136061.1 coordinate 1,271,579,811, forward strand.
ACACAATTGCCACATGGGTAATGGCCTGTCACTGGAGCCAATGAAATGTCTCTCGGTATATCGGTTAGTTGTTTTCTCTTGGGTCTTGTATGTACCAATGTGTCTCGTAGATTCTTAGTTCTTTTGTTGGCAAACCGTGGTTTTGGCCATTCAAATTTTCTAGTTGTCAAAATGCTCCAATTTTTATTGACCAATTTTTGCATATCATAAGTCACAGAACTGAAACTCTGCGGAAATTCAGTTTTTGCATTTGATAACTTTAATACGTACCCAGGGGAAGCAAATGGACACTCATTCCTCCTCCCTATTTTTGATTGATTGAGCATATTATTCAGCCACCTGTTAACCTAAGTGAAGGAAATATTACAGCCTGGTTAACAGAAGCTCGTGATGAGCATCCCCCATCCGGACAATAAAAACAGCCACACGCCTTGAGGCCCAGAGATGGTTTTTAGAAGATTTAAAGTCTCAAAAACTAGTCCTGTGCCAAACTGAAAGGAAATGGAGACGGAATTACTCCCCTGTTAAAAAAAAGATCTACTTATCTCAACTTAAGGAATATAAAAAATCCATTCAATCAACTACAGCCACCTATTTTTCCTCCAAGATCCTGAGCTCCACAAATAAATCAAAAGAAATATTTACAATTGTCAATGAGCTTTCCAATCCTGATAGAGTTACAATAAAACCCATCCCATCCCAAGCTCTTTGTAACTCCTTGAGCACCTTCTTCATCAAGTAAATTACTACTATTAAATCCAGCATTCCTACTAGATGCGCTTGTCAGGCACTACCCATGGCAGTCAGAAACCCCTGCTCCCTTTATAAATTACCGGCAGTCAGTAGAGAAGCGCTCCTGGAACTTCCGATTAAAGTCAAATCTGGATCTCCTACTGACAGTTGTCCACCCAATATTTAAAAAAAAGTTTTCACTGCTAGTCCTGAGCTTTCCCTTTCTCTTCTAAATGAATTATTAACACAGGCCTGTGTCCCTAGAGCCTTTAAAAGAGCTAGCATAGTCCATCTCCTAAAAAAACTGAGGACAGACCCCCTGATCCTGATTAACTACCGTCCTATATCCTTGCTTTCCTTCCTGGCCAATGTATTGGAATCTCATGTGGCAAGTTGCCTCTGCTCATTTATCGAACAATCTCATTACCTTGACCCTCACCAAGCAGGGTTTCAACCCTTGCACTCAACGGAGGCAGTAATATTGATTATGTTGGTCAAATTATGGGAATCTGCCAACAAGGGCATCCATCAGGCTCTGGTGCTATTGGACCTGTCAGCGGTATTCGACACGGTCGACCATGGTATCTTGGTGGACTGTGTCAGGGAGTCAGGACGCCAGGGTCGGCTCTGAGCTAGATTACGTTCTTCTTGGAAGATTGTTCCCAGGCTGTTCGCCTCTGCCAGTTTATTACGCCTCATATGAACACAATGTGCGTAGTGCCACAGAGATCTTCACTTTCCCCGCATTTGTTCAACTTATATCTGCTCCCTTTGATTCTGTACTTACGAGAAATAAATGTGTGCACATTCAACTATGCAGACGATCTGCAACTAATATTTACCATCGACAACACATCTGACTATAGGTCTGAATTTCCAGCTACTATGCTGCACATCTGAAACTGGATGAATTGCAATCATTTAAAGTTAAACCCAGACAAAACCTAGTTGGTCCTAATAGAAGGTGCTCAAAATCCCCGGAGCTCTGTGTTTTGGCCTGCTAAGCTGGGCTTCCCCCCTCTCCAACTTCCTCAGCTAAGACCCTCGGAGTCACAATCAACTGTGACTTATCCATGAAGTCCCGGATCAGTACAGTGGTCTCTACATGTTTCTTTCAGTTACGTAAGATAAGAAAAATCAGCAGACTTCTTACTAGAAAAGCACTGGTGCAGGCAGTGATTGACCCAGTTTTCTTACATAGACTACGCAAAATCACTGTATTTCGGTATGCCGCTATATTTAGTCAAAAGACTGCAACCTGTGCATAACCAGGCTGCAAGACTGATTTTTTATCTGCCTAGATGGCAACATGATGCTCCTCTTATGAGGAAGTTAAATTGGCTCCCCAAATCACAACACTGTTCCTTCAAAATCGGGTGCATCATCTTCAAATCTTTGTATGGCACCTGCTCTACATTTGTCTCCAATCTTATCCAGAGACACATACCCATCCATAATTTGCGATCAGCGCAATGAACCTTTTGGTCACTCAGCTTTATAAATCAAAGCAGTTAAGTGGCAGCCGATTTGCAGTGCATGTGCCCCCGCTTCTAACACACTCTACCCCACGGTACAGACCCCATGAGATTTCAACAACTCCTTAAGGCATGGCTGTTCACTAAGGCTTATGAATAACTCATCAGGAATCAGCGCCAAGAAACCAACTGGTGTACCTGCGCTCTACAAATAATTTTAACATAACATAACATACCTTTGAAAATTATGATTTAGAATGCTATTATTGACAAAATAATGCAATTTTTAACGATGTGACTCCGCATTTCTCTTGCTTTCATTGTAATGCATTATGAGAAGAAGTTGGTTAAAAATTTTTATAATAAGTACTGCATTACAGATATTTGCAGTAGTAATACTAGATAATATTAATATCAGGAATATGTCAAAACTATTTTAGTTAAATTAATTTCAAGGCTAATTTACTTGTATGAATGTTGAAATTAGTGGCAGTAGGCAATATTTCACTTTGGTCATTTCTATGCAATAATACACTGAAACATTAGTAGTATTTCTTTATATGAAATGCTTTATTTATTTCATTATGTTTGAATCTAATTATGAGTTAATTTCACTGAAAGGAAATGATAACTTTAAATGCATTTTAATTCATTTTCTTTGCTGAGGAGGGTACTTGCATGACTAATACAATGGACGTTTCATGTTTCTTTTAGTGGTCACTGTGGAGTGAATTAATATGAACCTGACCCCTGGATTGAAACCATGGAATGCAATATGGTCATTTTCTTTCTGTTGACTAACCTGGAGGATGAAAGAACAGTTGTTTCTCATGACGAGCAGAGGAAAGCACTCTGGAGTATCGAAATTGTACCTGACGATCAAATGAGTAGCCGCATGATGATCAGACCATTGTGGTGTGACAACTGATGTCACATGAGGTGTCATTAAGACTGTAAAGGATGAGACTCCAAAGGAGGGGCGGCACCAGCTCTGCCCAGATCTCTCCACCAAAGCGGAGAACGCGTGCCTCTTTCCATGAAGAACTATCCTCTTGGTTCTAACTTACTGGACTACCTATGCTGATGCTCATAGCAGATTGAGTGTAATCCTTTTTTGTAGACAGTCTGTTTTCTATGCCCCATGCTTTTTGCCCCTTGCCAATGATTTTGCTTGCTGACCCCATTTGGACTTTGTGGTGAGTGACCAGATTTTGCTGCATTTCCCCTTTAGCCCATGCCTATAAGTCTCTAGTGGACTTTGTCTTGATTCCTTTGTCCCTTGCCATAGTACTCTTTTGAATGCTGATAAAAACCCATTCTCCTGCCTTTTGATGGTGGTAGGAATTTGTAACCTTTAAACCATCCTTTTATGGATTAAAGAAATGTAACTGAACATGTGGTTTCATACTACATGCAGTAAGCTTTTTGACTGAAATGCTTAAAATGTTACTTTAATGCATTGATTTCGGATCATTAATACAATGACCAAATTATCTTTAATGACTGAGTCTGTTATTGTGTCCTAATCTTCTTTCTTTAAACTGTGCTATTTAAACAATGCTTTACAAATGATTGTACCCCGGAACTCCCAACATTTAGTGCTTCATTAATCATTCAATTTTAAGCATGGATCCAAAAGAGATTTTGGATACTCAAATCACAGGAGACACAGATATTTAAATTGTAAATTGTTTTGGAGCAATCTTTAGATTTATTAAATTTGTTAGATTTCTTTGTTCATTTGCAATGCTTTAGATATAACAAATTGTGTATACAAGCCAGACATTCATTTACAATGTTATAAATATAACAAATTGTATGCATGGTCCGGACATTTTTCAAGGTAATACCTTCAAATCCTGAACAATATAGAACTCATCAGTACTAAACAGTATGTTATTCTTCAGTAAGATAATAACAGTCCAATTCTCTGTGAAAGAGAAACACAACAGCCGACACGTGTTTCGGGACATCCTTAACTTTTTCAAGGCTTGCCATATGACTTTGATGAATCTTAAGAAGGTAGTAAGAAGGTAGTAGTGACTCGACAAGTATGACAATGCAGCCGTTTCGTTTAAGTATCACAACATCATAACTTCTTTGTGCTGCAGCAATGTAGAGTATCGGTCAAGTCATTAACGACATTGTGGACCAATCTGAGAAAGTGGTGTGATAAACCAGGTAGTGGTGCACTTCTTGATTCAAGGTTTTTCATAAAAGTTAGACAATCCAAGGTGTAGAAAGCTGTAAAACAGTTGGGTCGGCTTAGAACGGACAGTGATAGGCCCCTGTTTTTTCTATATGACACACCGCTTCAGCAATCCACTCTCATCTGTAACAATGCGTTCAAAAAGGGAGAATCATAGATTGTTTTCAGTGCATCAAGTTCTGCTGCTTTTATTCTCTGTTGCGACTGCAGAACGTCTAGTGTGTATAATTCAGTTTAGACTGAACTTCTCCAGGAGGTTGGGTCTACCTTTATTTCTACAGTATGGTCATGAGAGTAGTGTATTTGAACATATCTCGAACTTGCGAGTTGGCTACCAATTAATGGTCCTCATTGGGTGGCCAACTGAGTTTTGGACGTCCTAATTTCCCACCCCTCACTATGGGTTGAAAGACAATCACCTCTGTGGTAATGTGCAGTGATGCCAGTTGTCTAATCGTAATCAAGGGCCCAGTACTCTTAGAGTAGAGAGTAAGTAGTATACATTTATGAAAACTCTTCCACTGGATCAATAACATTGTCAATGTTTGACACCCAATCAAATACCAGTATTTCTCCAACTGTTCTAAAACCCCTTGAGAACCGGAAAACACCTGTCATAGCCATTTACACTAGTTTTTAATTCAAAAGTAGTTCTCAAATGTTTGTGAGCGGTGCTTGATTCTAGGGTGAAAAAGTGCTATGCAAACAAATGATGGATGGAATGCAGAATAAATCATACATTCACCCCCAGTCAAGAGATCTTGGTAAATCCATTGTTCTTTTGCTCACCATGCTACCCCAGTGTAGACCCAGCCATAAGCAAATCAGTCTTGACCCTGTGCCTCATGGGAACAGTGCAGACCGAACTGCCAAGTCAGGTCCTCCCTGGACCGGAAACAAGCATCCTAGGTGGGCAGTGACTTAGCGCAGGCTGAAAGGTGTGAAATTGTGCAGCATGAGCAGTGCATAAGTAGACGATGAATGTGCAAGGTGAGCAGTGTTTGCTAGTAGGATGAGCGGTGCATGTGTGTAGGGTAAGAGGTGTGTTAGTGCAGGTTGGTCGCTGTTGGAATGTGCGAGGTGAGATGTGGGAGAATGAAGATTGAGCAGTCAGTGTGAGTAGTGTTTTAGTAGTTTGTGAGTGCATAAGGGGAGGTGTGTGAGTAGTTTCTGGTATAAGGATGAGCGGTGTTTGTATACAGTATCAGAGGGATGAGTGCAGGGTGAGTATTGGGTGAGGGCAGAATGTGAGGTGTAAGAGTGAACGGGACATGGTGTGTGGCTAAAGGGTAAGTGCAAGGTCAGTGGTGGGTAAGAGGGGAATAAAGGCAGGTTGGACAGCTTTTGAGTGCAGGGTAAGAGGTGAGTGGTGTGTCTGAGTGATTGCCCAATGAATGGAGTGTCTTGATAAAGGAAGAGTGAAAGATGTATCCATTTGAATGCAAAGTGAGTGGCATGTTTTGGTGAGTGCAGGGTACAGCAAATTAAAGCCAGACCTACTTGCATTGTCAATGCTTGTTTGCTTTATGATGTCTCTTTCACTGTTATTATGAGACGCTGTATCTAACAGTAACCGGACACAATGTGATGTATAAACCCAAGGAAGCGAAAGCTATGTTGGTTATTATCATTGTTATCATGACATTGTTTTATAATTAAAAAAAAAGAGTAATAATTTAAATTCATACCCGGATTTTCGTATCTCTGTATTCCCACATTAAGAAAAAAACGTTTCTCACAAGCGTAGTTTGCTGCATTGACGATTTTCTCTTGCTTTTGCTGCCATCGTGTGGTCATTAAGGAATATTGTTTTAACAACACATCTCAAATAAGCTTTCATTGTTATTGTTCCCCGAATCGCAATTTTTCCATCACAATCGAGAAACATTGTTTCCTCTAGCAAAGATAACTAACTGTAGTCTCTGTTCACCCCACTGGTTTTACAAAATGCACTTAAAATTTCAATAATACCAAATAGTTTGATGCCTTTAACATCAGGCAGCATCAATCAGGAGCACCTCATCACCCGTCACGTCTTCCCTCTTAAGAATTTATACTGGCAATTTCCTTACAATGTACGTCACAGGGTACTTAGGGGCATATTACCAATAACTAGCGATAATTATCGCTATGTTGGCTTAGCTGCAATAATTTTATCGCCGTGTTGCGGCGATTTTTATTGCTTAGGAGCCTTGCTATTATCAAGGTTTATCTCCTAAGCGATAAAAATCGGCCGAAATGCATGAATATCGCTGTAAAGTCAGCGATATTCATGCATTACCGAGCTAATGCTCTTAGCCATGTTATCCACCTCCCATTGGATAACATGGCTAAGAACTGCTCAGGGCAGGTGTTAGCTTTTGGAGATATTCGTGCTTAGCGCGAATATCTCCAAAAGTTGGTAATAGGAGATAGCGATGTTAGCGACTGTTTCTAGTCGCTAACATCTTGGCACGCCCACTTAGCATGTCATTAGTGATAAATATCTCTGACATGCAAAGCGGGGCCCAAGATGGTCGCTATCTCCTACTAGCTGTCGCTAACTGGTGTTAGCGACAGCTAGGTAATAGGGAGATAATTTTATCTCCGCTTTCTTGGCTTTTAAAGCCAAAAAAGCGGAGATAAATCCCTTGATAATATGCCCCTTTATTCCTCCAAACATGAAGAATAAAATTAGAGGGGCAGATTTACAAGCGCCTTGCGCCACTTTTGCGTCACTTTTCCCATGTTAAAAGTGACTCAAAAGTGGCGCAAGAGGCTTGTAAATCTGTCCCAGAGTCTTTAGTGCAAAATTAAACATGGTAAAAAGCAGTTAGACATTTGTGGAAAAAAGATATTAAAATCAAGTTAATACAAATCAGTTTTTAAAAAGTTTGTTTTCATAATTAGTGGAAAAACGCAGAGAGATCCTATTGATAGTGCTGGCTGGCCCTAATCTTTTTAGTTTATTGGTTTAGTACTTTTACAAATCTACCAATACCTGCAGGTTGAAGCCCAGTTTTCCATGCTAGTTTCTTTCTCTCCCTTCTGATGGATCTTGAATTGTCATATTAGGAGTCTAGGAGCAAATTCAACATCTGAAACTTAAATAGCATCAACAATTTTAAGTTCAGTCAATAATGAGAGTTAGGATAACTTTCTAAAACTTTTATTCTCATTAAGATATTAGTAAAGTTATTTTCTTTATTTTGTCTTTATTTTAATTTGTCCATACATGAAATAAGTTTACAGAAATCTTATCAAAAGAATGGTTCGAACATAGCATCAAATATATTTTGCAATAAGCGTTTTTCATAAAGGAATACATTCCCTATTCTGGGGGGGCAGGGGTGGTCGCGCGGCGCGGCCATGCTTGTGACGGAACCACTCCGTCACGAGCCACGGGCGTGCTGTGTTTATGATGGAGTGGTTCCATCACGATCCGCCCATTCATGAATTCGCCCGCATAGGCGGGGAATCAATGCCGCGTGGGCGGAGTGGTCGTGGCATGATGGAACCACTCCGTCATGAGCACACGCCACCCGTGGCTCGTGACGGAGTAGTTCAATCGCAAGCATGGAAGGAGTTAAAGAAAAGAATGCGATCAGAGGAGCATTAAGCCTCAAAGCCAAATTTGAGTAGCAGGCCTTCCTATTCAGTGTTGTTCATAAGACTCATCTGAGTCTCAATAAGTCCGCACACAGGTGCAGAAGCAATCAGTCAAAAATTAAATAGCAAATGAGGCAAAGGGAAAAAGAGTAGTAGAAGTAACCACAACCATCACGTGTCCGATATGCAGTGTAAAGCGATAAAGCGTAAAAAGCCTTTTCTCCACCTAGGAACACGCACTAATATAAAAGTCAAGAAAACATGTCAAAAACATTGTATCAGGCTTCTTTATCCATGGACCAATAAGATGGCTACATCCTTTGGTAAGGAGGTTCACTTTATCACAATGTTAGCTACAGTAAGTCTCGCTTAGTTATTATCTGAAATCATTAGATTTCGTTTCCATAAGCCTTAAAACATAGATTGACCTTCTACATCTCAATTTGTTTCACTGCGAGAACAATGTACTATTAACTAAAAAGTAAATCACTGTTAGGTAATGCATTCTTTTTAATATGAATCAAGCATTACTGTTTAAGATGCACACGTTATTTTATTCAAACGTTATATGAAACATGACTAAATAGGAAGTTCATGACATTTAATAAATAGAATGTTGCTTATAAGGCAATACATTTGTTAAACTGAAAATTACTGCAGTTAAGACAACATTTCTAAGCATGTCAATTTAAGGTCAAGCTTCTAATTTGGGTTGTGCAGATGTCAGCAGTATCAGGTTGGCTTCTGGTTAAAGGGAAATTGCTTCATAACTTTTCTATAACCTACACGGGTAACTATGAATGCCTATTGTAAATCGGTACAAAAGGGGGTGGTGATGGACGGAGCACCTGAACCAATCAAACACTCACACCCAGTCAAAAGATCTGGGTTTGATCCATCACCGTTCTTTAGCCCACTCTGCCACCCCAGTTCAGACATGGCTATATGCAAATCAGTCTGACCCTGTGCCTCATGGGAACAGTCCAGCCCTAACTGCCAAGCCATGCCTTCCCTGGACCGGAAACAAGCTTCCAAGGACCGGTTTCTGGCATTACAGCGGTCTTCAGCCCGGCTTGCTTGATTCCAGTGGCAAAGTGAGCAAGGGACTCATGTCTGAGCATACCCTGCCACACTTATGGCGGCCAAAAGCGGTACAAAAGAGAGTGGTGATGGACGGAGCACCTGAACCAATGAAACACTCACACCCAGTCAAAAAATCTGGGTTTGATCCATCACCGTTCTTTAGCCCACTCTGCCACACCAGTTCAGACATGGCTATATGCAAATCAGTCTGACCCTGTGCCTCATGGGAACAGTCTAGCCCGAACTGCCAAGCCATGCCTTCCCTGGACCGGAAACAAGCTTCCGAGGACCGGTTTCTGGCATTACAGCCGTCTTCAGCCCGGCTTGCTTGAATCCAGTGGCAAAGTGAGCAAGGGACTCACGTCTGAGCATACCCTGCCACACTTATGGCGGCCAAAAGCGGTACAAAAGGGGGTGGTGATCAGTGTAAAACAGCACATTCTAAATGTGTGTCTTTTCTGCATTACATTTTATATTTATCATTACACATTCAACTACTGAATACGTTATTTTTATGTTAATGAAATAGCCTTCTCATTATCTTTCTTATAAATGCCGAAAGCTATGGATGTTATTTAGGGTCGCCTTGGCCCTTGTGACCCCTAGCCCTGCCTTTGCGACCCCAGACCTTGGATGTGACAAAATTAGTGCCAGGATAACAGGGGCAGCTCATTCTTATGGGTGTCAGTTGGGGCTCCACTCTCCTTGTTTTTGGCCAATGTTTTTAATGAAACTAATACGAAATAAGCAGACTTAGGACCTGATTACTAGTCAGTCATTTTTTCCCAACCTGTGCAAAAAACCTTTGTTTATGCAAGGGATGGAATCATGAGTTGAGTGTTTTTAACACACCTGATAATTATGAAATGCATTAAATACCTCAACCTTTGTTAAATTTTACAAGGTAACACCATGTGGTAATTACTGTATCATGTGAATTTAGGTGCGTTAAACACCAAAATCTACCTTATACGCCAGAAGCTCGCAATAAGTGCTATTTATCGCATCCAATAAATAACGATCATTGGTGTATTATTATTTACCAGGTGCAACAAATAGCACCTATACTTGTTCTGAGGTCCTCAGTAAACAAGCGCTGGCAAAGCTAATAATTCTGGTGTTGGCTGTCAGACTTTCAGCTTTGCCAGTTCTTGTTTTAGTTTATCTGAGTTTTTGCAAAACTTTACTGTTGGGGAAGCTGCCACGTTATCAACGATATATTTTTTTAAATGACTAAAGGCAAAAATATTTTTCGGTACCTAAAAAGGGCACATTATGATTGTAATCCCTAGCACTGGAAGGAAGTACTTTGCGTGTGGATGTGCTCCTCTTGAAATGGCAGCCGGTCGTAACCCTTAGTGAAGTGAGCTGATCATTGCCCCATGATACATGCTGGAGAGGGTGAAAGGGAAATATGAATGCCACAACAACAGACTAGTGAATGATGCTTGGCTGTAAATCCTTGTAACTTCTATGATATACACTAAATTTAGGAAAATCAAAAAGTCTTGGCTAACACAAGATCTAGCCAATCAGTCTGGCATTGACTGCCAGCTTTTTATGTTTGCTAATACTTTTTTTGTAATATTTTTGTAAATCTTAATCACCAACAGAGTGGGTTGAAAAGATAGATAAATATAAAACCTTACAAAGACAGATAGCTCAAAAAGGATTGATTGATAGATAGATAGATAGATAGATAGATAGATAGATAGATAGATAGATAGATAGATAGATATGCAAAGAGAGAGAGCGATAGAGTTGCAAAGATAGAAAGATAGATTGATATATAGATAGACCAACAGACAGGTTCGCAGATAAATAGATAGACAGATAGATAGATAGATAGATAGATAGATAGATAGATAGATAGATAGATAGATATGCAGAGAGAGAGATAGAGTTGCAAAGATAGATTGATACATATGGAGATCAACAGGCAGGTTTGCAAATTGATAGGTAAATACAGACATGTAGATATGCAAGTAGATAGATAGACTTGTTGATAGACAGGCAGACACGTGGAAAGATGGGTGCTAGAGATACAGGTAGATAGAAAGTTAGACAGGCAGATAAACAGAAAGACTAGTAGATAGGCCAATAGAAAGACAGATAGACAGACATACAAGAGCACTGAAAGTGAACTAGAAAACGATACCAGCTGGACACACAGACTAAATTGGTTTACAATTGTAACTGTTGTACCCAATTATAATACACAGCAGTATGACATACACGAGTGCAATTATAAATGTGCTTTATTGCTAGCCTCATAGAAAGAGGACAACTTCATAAAAGGAAGTTTCAAATGGACACAATCTGGAATGTTGTGAAATAGCAGAAGTCAGACAAACAAAGGCTACTCCAAAGATATTTATGACAGCATGAATAGTAGACAGGAACAGATAAAGCTTGAATGTGCCCTTTGCTCACATCTGGTAGAAGTGTCTTCCTATTACATCAGGATCTAAACACAAAGGCAAGACTAAACTAATAATGAATTGAAAACAAAAACACTGGCCCTGAAGGGAACTACCTTGAGTGTGGACGCACTCCTTGTGAAATAACAAAATGCAGTCATTTGAAGCAAAGGTAGCCAGTGGCTGAAGTAGGCTGACCCACTGCCCCATTCTGTATGTTGTATTGAGCAGAAGCAGAATATGAATGGCACATTACCAGACCAATGGATAAAGTGAGCAGGTTGAAAGCCGCTTAAAGTGAGTATATTCTACATATAGTTTTAGTAAAATCACAAGGCCTTGGCTAATGCCAGACCTAAATATTGGTTTAAATGTATGTTGTGTGCGGGTTTGGGGGTGAGAGTGTGGTTTGATGTGAGAGAGCACAAGATGTGCGAGTTTGTGTAGGAGCATGTGTAAGAGAAAGTAAGTGAGAGTCAGTGACAGATAGTGATTGATAATTTGCAAGATTTAGCGTCAGTATGCATAAGTGAGTCCAGCGTGAGTGAGACTGAGAGGGAGTAATAGAGAGAGAGTGCAAGTGAATAAATGATAATGAATGAGTATGCACGAGTGTTAAGGACTGTGAAAATCAATGTAACTGAAAATGAGTGAGGGTGCCAGTGAGTGAGTGAGGAAAAATAGTTAGTGAGAGTAAAAGTGAGTGTAGTGAGTATCAGTGAGAAAGTGTGAATGAGGCAGAGAAAGAGTGACTTTGAGTGAGAGTTATTGTGAATAAGTGTGAATGGGTGAGTCAGAGTGAGCGACAATAACTGAGAGTGAGTGGGAATTAGGGAGTAAGACTGAGTGCAAGTGTAGGTGATAATTAATAAGTAAATGCATGTTAGTGGAAATGAATAAGTGAGAACGAGTGAGAGTGAATGAGTGTGAGAATGTGGTATTTTCTTGTGACTCTGCTGTGTGCCCTGGAATAGTGAAGGTAACTCTTGTTTTATGGAGGCTCCCATTGCAAAATGCTGGCACTGGCAATCTTTAGTATGACAGGTACCTTTGAGAAAATACTGACAAATTAGAGGTTATTCCTGGGATTATGGTAAAATACTGGTACTGGAATAATAGAGGTAATTAGTGGCATATAGGACACCTGTGGAAAAATACTGGCATAGATGAAGAAATTCTTGGTAAGGGGCACCCATGGCAAAATACTTGCACTAACAAAATGGAGATCCTTTTAGTCAGAATGGAAGACAACTTTGGCATAAAGTAGTGGGTCAACTATGAAAAATACTGGCCCTGACATACTGAGGAAATGTTTGTCATCAGGGTCACTCATGGTACATGGACAGCATTAACGGTGACATTCTGAAGCTAATATATTGTATGAAATGTTGTCCTGAGAGGGCACCCATGACAAATGGCACAATGGGGATCATTTTTACATGTGTGATCATGATCAACTCACAGAGTGTGTCAGGTTTCCTTGGCTTGGCACATCATAAAATGACATTAATATTTAAGAAGTGTCCTTTTATAGCCTATGGCTTTTTAACAAATTTCTGTTAAAGTTGTGCTTCAAAATGCACTAACTGATACAATTTTTATTTATTTATATGCCTTGCCCGACACCTGAAATCCCTCCAAATGGTACTGGATGAAGCTACTGCACCCCGAAACCTATGATTGCTACCACAAGCCAGGCCCTATACAGTGTGTGTGTGGTGGTGATGGGGGGCGGGACAGCATGAAGAAACAAAGTGAGGTTTGGGCACAATTGAGGGCGCCCCTGATTAGTACCTGAGCTGCAGTTTTGGGAGTCCCTGGATCAAAAAACCCACAAACTTTGCAAAAAATCAAAAACACAGGGCATGCCTTCATGCTTGCTTCCCACTCTCCATGTCTCCCACTGTCCGTATCTCCCTGTGTCTCTGTGTCCCCCATGTCCCAGTGTCAGAGCCTTCCCAGACCAGCGTTTCTGTTCAGCTATGATATGGCTGTGTGACTGTGTCTCCCTGTTCAAGCCTTTTTGTCTGGTTGGCCCAATGTCTCCCCTTTCAAGTGCCCTCCCTGTCCCACTATCTCCCCGTCCATGTGTCCTTAAATTACAAAATAGTATAAGTCGTAAGTCCAAGTCTCTCCATTTACTGAGTCTGTCTGTGTGTTGAACTTTTGTACACATAGGAGTTAAGGCTAACACTGAGTTTAAGCTAGTGTACATTTTCTTACACCCCTGTCATTTGGGATGGACGTGCGATCACATATCCAATCCTATTTCTCTGACTCAGCTAAGGTGCAGATATTGGACCTGCGTCACTGCAGTTCAGCCCATGTGCAGAGAGATTAGGTAATGCTGAACGAGTTCGTGTACAGTTATTCAATCCATGAAGACCACATGACTGATTGCGTCCATCTCTATTTGTCTACGTCACTGTAGTTCAGGCCATGCGCCAATATAAATATTAAACCTGCATCACTGTGACAGAGCCCGTGTTTAGTTATTTAGGCCCATCGGTCTCCTTAGTTCGCTCAGAAGGCTGGAGGTTGTTAGGTTCGTTCTCTAAAGTAGCGTAGCGCCACTACGCACACTACGCAGAATTTTGGGAAAAAATGTGTGGAAAACGAGGGCATGTCCTGAGGGTCCGTGTGCCCGGGACAGGGGTCCCTCGTGCTTGGGCAGACTCCCTGATCTCCCCGGCATGGTTGGGTTGGAAAGCAGGGACCAGCCCGGGCCTGGGTTTGGGAGCCCCTGTCCTACGGCCTGCCAAGAGTCCTTCTGCCTGGGACAAGGGTCCCTGGTGCAGAGCCCTGGAGACCTGCAAGGCTCCCGGGCAGTCCTCCCCCGGGCAGCTGGGCCCCAGGAATGCCTGAGGCCCAGCGTGGGGTTTCGGAGCCCCCTGAGCCCTGCAGCCCCGGAGCCCTGCAGCCCTGGAGCCCTGCAGCCCTGCAGCCTCTGAGCCCTGCAGCCCCCGAGCCCTGCAGCCACAGAGCCCTGCATGCAGCCCTGAAGCCCTGCAGCCCGAGCCCTGCAGCCCTGAACCCTGCAGCCCCCGAGCCCTGCAGCCCTCAAGCCCTGCAGCCCCAGAGCCCTACAAGGGCAGGTGGGGTGGGAGCCCTCCCGTGAAGGCTCGGGTAGGCAGCTGGGAGTTCTTTCGGTCCCGGCCATCTGGCCGCACCTTTCCCCTCGGCCATCTGGTTGCACGCAATGCTTTCCAATGGGGGGACCAGATGGTCGGTCTTCCCTGGAAGTACCGATGAGGTGCCATTTGCCTCCCCGATCCCAGCAGGGGCTCAAGGAGGTCGGGCGCCTCCACGCCCTGGGTCCCCTCCGTCACACTGTGCGCACGGGTTCCAAGAAAGAGGGGCAGCCTTCCTCCGGATTACTAGAGGCAGGGTATGCCTGGACACTCCTCCTGGGCTGGCGGTTCTCTGCCGGGGACCAGATGGGCTATGCCTGGGCAACACCTCCCTGGGCGTCCTGGGCTCCCTCCTCCAGGGTCAACGGCATAACTGAGTGCCCGGGACAGGCTCCAGGGGTCCTGGGCAGTCCTCCCTCCTCCAGGGCCAACGGCATGGCCGAGTGCCCGGGATGGACTCCATGGGTCTCGGGCAGTCCTCTCCCGGGTGTCTGGGGCTCCCTCCTCCAGGGCCAATGGCATGGCTGAGTGCCCGGGACGGGCTCCATGGGTCCCGGGCAATCCTCCCCTGGGCATCTGGGGCTTCCTCCTCCAGGGCCAACAGTATGGCCGAGTGCCTGGGATAGGCTCTATGGGTCCCGGGCAGTCCTCCCCCGGGCATCCGGAGATCCCTCCTACAGGGCCAACGGCATGGCCGAGTGCCCGGGACGGGCTCCATGGGTCCCGAGCAGTACTCCCCGGACATCTGGGGCTCCCTCCTCCAGGGCCAACAGCATAGCCGACTGCCCAGGACGGGCTCCATGGATCCCGGGCAGTCCTCCCCCAGGCATCCAGGCCCGAGAGCCCCTGAGCCCTGCTCTGCATGGGCAGGCGGGAGCCCTACCGCGAAGGCTCAGTGTGGGAAGCTGGGAGTCACTTCGGTCATGGCCATCTGGTCGCAACTTTCCCCTCAGCCATCTGGTCGCACCCAATGCTTTCCAATGAGGCGACCAGATGACCGGGCTTCCCTGGAAGTCCCGATGAGGTGCCATTTGCCTCCCCGATCCCAGCGAGGGCTCCAGGAGGTCGGGCACATCCGCGCCCTGGGTTCCCTCCGTCACTCGGTGCGCATGGGTTCCAAGAAAGAGGGGTAGCCTTCCTCCAGATTACTAGGGGCAGGGTATGCCCGGACACTCCTACCGGGCTGGCGGTTCTCTGCCGGGGACCATATGGGCTATGCCTGGGCAACACCTCCCTGGGCGTCCGGGGCTCCCTCCTCCAGGGCCCTGGACAGGCTCCATGGGTCCCGGGCAGTCCTCCCCGGGTGTCTGGGGCTCCCTCCTCCAGGGCCAGGCTTCATGGGTCCTGGGCAGTCCTCCCCCGGGCGTCCGGGCCCGAGAGCCCCTGAGCCCTGCTCTGCGTGGGCAGGCGGGAGCCCTACCATGAAGACCTTGGGGCTTGCAGGTGGGAGTCCCTTCGGGCCCAGCCATCTGGTCGCACCTCTCCCCTCAGCCATCTGGTTACACCCAATGCTTTCCTATGGGGTTATCAGATGGCCAGGCTTCCCTGGAAGTCCCAATGAGGTGCCATTTGCCTCCCGGATCCCAGCCAGGCTGGCTGGCTCCAGGAGGTCGGGCACGTGCGTGCCTAGGGTCCCCTGAGCCGCGCGGTGTGTGCAGGTTCCCAGAAAGAGGGGTAGACTTCCTCCAGATTACTAGGGGCAGGGAATGCATGGGACACCCCTCCCAGGCTGGCGATTGTCTGCCGGTGACCAGATGGGCTATGCTGGGACAACACCTCTCCTCTGCCCAGGACGGGCTCCATGGGTCCCAGGCAGTCCTCCCCCTGGGCGTCCGGTCTGGAGAGCTCTGGTGGTCCTCCCCATGCCTGAGGCCCAGCGTGTGGTTTCAGAGCTCCCCGGAGTCCTGCAGCCCCGGAGCCCTGCAGCCCCTGAGCCCTGCCGCCCCAGAGCCCTGCTGGCACGGAGCCCTGCCGCCCCGGAGCCCTGCAGCCCCAGAACCCTGCAGCCTCAAAGCCCTGTTGCCCTGGAGCCCTGCCGCCCCGGAGCCTTGCAGCCCTTGAGCCCTGCAAGGGCAGACGGGAGCCCTCCCGTGAAGGCTCTGGGCAGGCAGATTGGCGTAATTTCGGTCACAGTCATCTGGTCGCACCTTTCCCCTCGGCCATCTGGTCGCACCCAATGCTTCCCAATGGGGCGACCAGATGGCCGAGCTTCCTTGGAAGTCCCGATGAGGGGCCATTTGCCTCCCTGATCTCAGCGAGGGCTCCATGAGGTCTGGCACCCCTGCACCCTGGGTCCCCTCCGCCACTTGGTGCATGCGGTTTCCCAGAAAGAGGGGTAGCCTTCCTCCGGATTACTAGGGGTAGGGTATGCCGGGACACCCCGCCTGGGCTGGCAGTTCTCTGCCGGGGACCAGATGGGCTGTGCCCGGGCAACACCTCCCTAAGCATCCGGGGCTCCCTCCCCCGGCCCGCGGCATGGAAAAGTGCCCGGGAAGGGCTCAATGGGTCCTGGACAGTCCTCCCCTGGGTGTCTGGGCCCGAGAGCTCCGGCAGCCCCACCTGCACCTGAGGCCTAGCAGCCGGGGTCTCTCCGATCCCCCGAGCCCTGCATGGGCAGATGGGAGCCCCACCATGAAGACCTTGGGGCGGGCAGATGGGAGTCCTTTAGGTCCCGGCCATCTGGTCGCACCTCTCCCCTCAGCCATCTGGTCGCACCCGTATGTTTTCCTATGGGGTGACCAGATGGCCGGGCTTCCCTGGAAGTCCCGATGAGGTGCCATTCACCTCCAGGATCCCAGCCAGGGCTCCAGGAAGTCAGGCACGTTCGTGCCTAGGGTCCCCGGAGTCTTGCGGTGCGCACAGGTTCCCAGAAAGAGGGGTAGCATTCCTCCGGATTAATAGGGACAAGGTACTCTGGGACCCCTCTCGGCCTAGCGATCCTCAGCCGGCAGCTGGACGGGCCAGGATGCTACCCCAGCCCTAAGTATGGGCGAAATTTGTGAATTCGCCGTCCGCGAATTCATGCAAAATTGCAAAAAAAAGTCTGCGAGTTCGCAAATTTTCCCGCGAACTCGCAGATTTTTGTGCCATTTGCGCAAATATGTGACCACGTCTGCCTGTAACTGTGCCAGCGCGCGAAAAGGCGCCGAGGTCCTTTGAGTGAGCTGGCCATTATAGTGGGGATGGGCGGGAAGACGTTTCATACCGCTAGTGTGTGCTGGATGGGGCCAAACGGGCGGGGCTTCTATGCGAGTTCACATGCATCTTGTTTATAAAGGGTCAGAGACCAAGCAGAGCAGCAGATGAGGAGAAAGCAGCCTCCTGGTCACAGGAGCTACACGGGGATGGTGTTCGGGAAACTCATGGATGCAAAAATACGTTTGGCACAGGACCCCAGAATCCTTCAGATGTCCAAGATAGCTCTGCTGCGCGTGTTGGTACAAAGCCATTCTGATCCTGCTCAGTGGGTTCAGGCGCATGCAGCTGCTGCTGCTGGACAATGTCCCATCTCATACTAAACTTCCCCGTACAGGCATATGCTGGCGCTGGGCAGTAGGGTGCAGTGGCATGCGGGTGCTCCACGCCTGGTACATGCGCATACAGGTGCCAGGAGGGACACATGTTTATTGGTGCTGTGTAGCAAGTTATGACTTTACATTTTGACTGCACCAGATGGTGGTACCACCTAAACGGATCAGGAGCATCCAGGCACCAGACTTCATGGTGCAAGAGCATAATGGTGCTATGCGGTACGGGTATATGCACAGGGGGCAGGGGGACACTTAGCACAATGTGTGCTCACACCCAGAGGGCTCCCAGGCAATTGAGCACAAGTGATTTTCACACTGAGAGGGCTCTGGGGCAGTTCAGCAGCACGGGGGCTCACACCCACTGGCCCCCTGGGCAGTTCAGTAATGCGTGGGCTCACAACCCCTGGGCAGCTCAGCAGCGCAGGGGCTCACACCCACAGGGCTCCGGAGCAGTTAAGCAGCACCACCCTCTGGTTCATAACTGCCACCCTCTGGTTCATCACTGCCACCCTCTGGTTCATCACTCCCACCCTCTGGTTCACCACTGCCACCCTCTGGTTCACCACTGTCACCCTCTGGTTCATCACTATCACCCTCTGGTTCATAACTGCCACCCTCTGGTTCATGACAGCACCCTCTGGTTCACCACTGCCACCCTCTGGTTCATCACTGTGACCCTCTGGTTCATCACTGCCACCCTCTGGTTCTTCACAGTGCCCTCTGGTTCACTACTGCCACCCTCTGGTTCATCACTGCCACCCTCTGGTTCATCACTGTCACCCTCTGGTTCATCACTGCCACCCTCTGGCTCACCACTGCCACCCTCTGATTCATCACTGCCACCCTCTGGTTCACCACTGCCACCCTCTGGTTCATCACTGTCACCCTCTGGTTCATCACTGCCACCCTCTGGTTCACCACTGCCACCCTCTGGTTCATCACTGTCACCCTCTGGTTCATAACTGCCACCTTCTGGTTCACCACTGCTACCCTCTGGTTCACCACTGCCACCCTCTGGTTCACCCTTGCCACCATCTGGTTCATCACAGCACCCTCTGGATCACCACTGTCACCCTCTGATTCACCACTGTCACCCTCTGGTTCATCACTCCCACCCTCTGGTTCATCACTGCCACCCTCTTGTTCACCCCTGCCACCCTCTGGTTCATCACTGCCACCCTCTGGTTCATCACCGCCACCCTCTGGTTCGTCACTGCAACCCTCT
The DNA here is from genome assembly GCF_964261635.1 of Lissotriton helveticus. NCBI lineage: Eukaryota > Metazoa > Chordata > Amphibia > Caudata > Salamandridae > Lissotriton > Lissotriton helveticus. The sequence goes on from NC_136061.1 coordinate 1,271,599,204, forward strand.
GGTTCACCACTGCCACCCTCTGGTTCACCTCTGCCACCATCTGGTTCATCACTGCCACCCTCTGGTTCATCACTGCCACCCTCTGGTTCACCACTGCCACCCTCTGGTTCACCACTGCCACCCTCTGGTTCATCACTGTCACCCTCTGGTTCACCACTGCCACCCTCTGGTTCATCACTGCCACCCTCTGGTTCATCACTGCCACCCTCTGGTTCACCACTGCCACCCTCTGGTTCATCACTGTCACCCTCCGGTTCATCACTGCCATGCTGTGGTTCATCACAGCACCCTCTGGTTCAATACTGCCACCCTCTGGGTCACCACTGCCACCCTCTGGTTCACCACTGCCACCCTCTGGTTCACCACTGCCACCCTCTGGTTCACCCCTGCCACCATCTGGTTCATCACAGCACCCTCTGGTTCACCACTGTCACCTTCTGGTTCACCACTGTCACCCTCTGGTTCATCACTGCCACCCTCTGGTTCATCACTGCCACCCTCTGGTTCACCCCTGCCACCCTCTGGTTCATCATTGCCACCCTCTGGTTCATCACTGCCACCCTCTGGTTCATCACTGCAACCCTCTGATTCACCACTGCCACCCTCTGGTTCACCTCTGCCACTATCTGGTTCATCACTGCCACCCTCTGGTTCCTCACTGCCACCCTCTGGTTCACCACTTCCACCCTCTGGTTCACCACTGCCACCCTCTGGTTCATCACTGTCACCCTCTGGTTCACCACTGCCACCCTCTGGTTCATCACTGCCACCCTCTGGTTCACCACTGCCACCCTCTGGTTCATCCATGTCACCCTCTGGTTCATCACTGCCACCCTCTGGTTCATCACAGCACCCTCTGGTTCAATACTGCCACCCTCTGGTTCACCACTGCCACCCTCTGGTTCCCACCTGCCACCCTCTGCTTCACCACTGCCACCCTCTGGTTCATCACTGTCACCCTCTGGTTCACCACTGCCACCCTCTGGTTCATCACAGCACCCTCTGGTTCACAACTGCACCTTCTGGTTCATCACAGCACCCTCTGGTTTACCACTGTAGATTATGGGGAGAAAGCACACCTGCCCAGCCTCAACCGGGGGCTGGTTAATGTGTTAGTGAATTTGAGCTTCAAGTCCGGCACCTGCTTCCTTATCTGTAAGTGCTTCCTGTTGTGGTTTAATTTTTGTGACAGCCTGGAGCATTGTGCCATACTTGTAACTATTCTCTGACCCTGCATCGAGGGTCAGAGCAGGGTCAGAGAATAGTTGCAAGTAGGCAACGAGGCGCCTCAGGAAGCACTTACAGGGTTACAGCAGGTGCTTCATGTACTTCAGTTTTTGAAAATCCGTCCCGAACGCGATTTCGCGGATTTTTCTGCAATTTCGTGAGATTCGCGGACCGCGAAATTGCAGAAAATCCACAAATTCCGTGAACAGAAAGGATTTTACGCCCATGCTTACCCAGCCCTGGGTCCGTCCCTGGGCCTGCCACGTGGCAGGATGCCCTGGATGGGGTCCGGCAGGCCCGGGGAGACTCCCCATGATGGGCTGGGTCTAAGGGCCCGGGGAGGGTGGCCTCCCCACCCTGGGCTCCGTCCTGGGTCCTGCTGTGCGGCAGGGTGACCGGGACGATGTCCGGAGGGCCCGGAGAGGCTTCCCCAGTGCCTTTGGGCCTGGAGCCCTGGCTGGGTCCAGGGGCCTGGCCGGGCCCCGGGTAGGGTGCTCCAGCCATGGGCCCAGTCCCCAGGGCTGCTGCTCCACCAAGGGCCCAGGACAGGGGTCCGTCGGTCCCGTGCAGGCATCCCCTGCTTGTCAAGGTGTCCTCAGGCCCCAGGTCGGAGGGCCTGTTGGGTCCCCCTGGCAGCCTTCATGTCTGGGGCCCAGCTGGGGCCCTGGGCCTCTGATCCGCTATGCCCCGGGCGCCCACTCACTCCTTCATTGGGGCACAGGGTGACCAGATGGCTTCCCTTTCGTGCCCGGCCATCTGGTCGCCCAGATCCCCTCGGCCATCTGGTCGCCCGGATCCCTTTGGCCATCTGGTCGCCCGCAATGCTTTCCAATGGAGTCGACCAGATGGCCGAACTTCCCTGGAAGTCCCGATAAGGTGCCATTTGCCTCCTAGATCCAGGAGGTCGGGTACTTTCGCGCCTTGGTTCTCCTCTGTCACCTCGTGTGCACGGATTACAAGAAAGGAGGGTAATTTTCCTCTGGATTACTAGGGAGAGGGTCAGTTAGACCTCTGTGAGGTCTGGCGATTCTGAATCAGGGGAAGGCAGGACCCGGGCCTGCCCGCCGGGGCCCCCTGGGGCCCCCTGGGGCCCGGGTACGCTCCTGCCGCTCAGCCCCTTGCCGATGGTCCTTTTTCTCAGAGTTTGCTCAGGCAGGCCTCCGTGAGGTCCGGCGATGCTGAGACAGGGGCAGGCAGCACCCGGGCCTGCCCGCAGGGGCCCCCAGGGGCCCGGGAATGCACCTGCCTCCCAGCCACTACCCGATGGTCCTTTTTCTCCGAGGTTTTTTCCTCAATCCGACCTCCGATAGGTCTGGCGATTCTGAATCAGGGGAAGGCAGGACCCGGGCCCACCGGCCGGGGTCCCCAGGGGCCCGGGTACGCACCTGCCTCTCAGCCCCTTCCCGATGGTTCTTTTTCCTCCGAGTTTGCTCAGGCAAACCTCCGTGAGGTCCGGCGATGCAGAGACGGGGAAGGCAGCACCCGGGCCCGCCCGCCGGGGTCCCTAGGGGCCTGGGTATTCCTCTGCCTCTTGGGCCCCTACCCGATGGGCCTTTTTCTTCGAGTCTGCTTGCCCCAGGAGCAGGCAGACTGGGGACGCTAAGCCAGCATACCCCCTGTGCAGGAGAGCCTGCCAGGGGATGCCCCGGCTGTACTCTGATTGATTGGGCACTCTCGGTCCGTTTAGGGATGGACTGCTTGGCCAGCCTCGGCTGTTGTTTCAGGAAAAGAGCTTCCACCCCGCATGGACCTTCTGACTCGAGGGCCTGCTGCCTGGCGGGAGGCCCTTTACACCCAGCAGAGCGAAGGCCGAGTGGCCCTGGCAGCTCGTGCCCCCCAGTGGTCTGACCCAAGCAGGAGGGGTCGGGTGGCACCAGGCCCATCTGATGCTGCTGCCCAGCAGGTCCGTAGGCCCCATGCGCCACACCGTGACCCCCCTCTGCCCAGCACATTTCCACAGCAGCTCGGAACGACCGCTCCGAGAGGTGCCGCCGCTGCCAGGCTCCGGCACCCCTGCGTCTTGCTCAGGCTGCGCCTTGGCCCGCCTCTCCCTCCCGGGGGAGACAGCTGGGCCTGCCGGTGCCCATGCAACTGCACTGCTCCACACGCCTCCAGTGAGCCCTCCCGCCCTGGCGGGTGGACACTTTCCCCTGGCAGGCTCCCCAGAGATGGAGGGCGTGTGCGAAGGTTGCCAGTCGGGGAGATGGGCACGCGGCCCCCCACCCCGTCATCAGGTGCGGCTACCTGGTTGACCCTGTCAGTGGCATATGCTTGTCTCAAAGATTAAGCCATGCACGTGTGAGTACACACGGCTGATACAGTGAAACTGCAAACGGCTCATTAAATCAGTTATGGTTCCTTTGATCGCTCCATCTGTTACTTGGATAACTGTGGTAATTCTAGAGCTAATACATGCCGATGAGCGCTGACCTCCCAGGATGCGTTCATCTATGAGACCAAGACCAATCCGGGCTCGCCCGGCCGCTTTGGTGACTCTAGATAACCTCGGGCCGATCGCACGTCCCCGTGATGGCGACGATACATTTGGATGTCTGCCTTATCAACTTTTGATGGTACTTTCTGTGCCTACCATGGTGACCACGTGTAATAGGGAATCAGGGTTCGATGCCGGAGAGGGAGCCTGAGAAACGGCTACCACATCGAAGGAAGGCAGCAGGCACGCAAATTACCCACTCCCGAATTGGGGAGGTAGTGACGAAAAATAACAATACAGAACTCTTTCTAGGCCCTGTAATTGGAATGAGTACACTTTAAATCCTTTAACGAGGATCCATTGGAGGGCAAGTCTGGTGTCAGCAGCCGCGGTAATTGCAGCTTCAATAGCGTATATTAAAGTTGCTGCAGTTAAAAAACTCGTAGTTGGATCTTGGGATCGAGCTGGCGGTCCGCCGCGAGACTAGCTACCGCCTGTCTCAGCCCCTGCCTCTCGGCACCCCCTTGATGCTCTTGACTGAGTGTCCTTGGTGTCCGTAGCATTTACTCTGAAAAAAATAGAGTGTTCAAAGCAGGCCGGTCTCCTGAATACTTCAGCTAGGAATAATGGAATAGGACTCCGGTTCTATTTTGTTGGTTTTCGGAACTGGGTCCATGATTAAGAAGGACGGCCGGGCGCATTCGTATTGTGCCGCTAGAGGTGAAATTCTTGGACCGGCGCAAGACGAACCAAAACAAAAGCATTTGCCAAGAATGTTTTCATTAATCAAGAACGTAAGTCTGCGGTTCAAAGACGATCAGATACCGTCGTAGTTCCGACCATAAATGATGCCGACTAGCGATCCGGCAGTGTTATTCCCATGACCCGCCAAGCAGCTTCTGGGAAACCAAAGTCATTGGGTTCCCGGGGGGAGTATGGTTGCAAAGCTAAAACTTAAAGGAATTGACGGAAGGGGACCACCAGGAGTGGAGCCTGCGGCTTAATTTGACTCAACACAGGAAACTTCACCAGGCGCGGACACGGAAAGGATTGACGGATTGATAGCTCTTTCTCGATTCTGTGGGTGGTGGTGTATGGCCGTTCTTAGTTGGTGGAGCGATTTGTCTGGTTAATTCCGATAACGAACAAGACTCTTCCATGCTAACTAGTAACGCGACCCCCAGCGGTCGGTGTCCAACTTCTTAGAGGGACAAGTGGTGTTCAGCCACACGAGAGCGAGCAATAACAGTTCTGTGATGCCCTTAAATGTCCAGGGCTGCACGTGCGCTACACTGAACGGATCAGCATGTGTCTACCCTTTGCCGACAGCTGCGGGTTACCCGCTGAACCCCGTTTGTGATAGGGATTGGGGATTGCAATTATTTCCCATGAAGGAGGAATTCCCAGTAAGTGCGGGTCATAAGCTCGTGTTAATTACATCCCTGCCCTTTGTACATACGGCCCGTTGCTATTACCGATTGGATGGTTTAGTGAGGTCCTTGGATCGGCCCCGGCGGGGTCGGCATCGGCCCTGGCAGAGCGCGGAGAAGACGATCAAACTTGACTACCTAGAGGAAGTAAAAGTCGTAACAAGGTTTCCGTAGGTGAATCTGCGGAAGGATCATTAACGGCGGAGTGGCCCGAGTGACCGATGGCACTAGCCTGAAGCCCTAAGCCGCCTCCTGCAAGCATGCACCCTAGGCACAGGGCCCGGCCCTGCCCTGGCGCGCCCCGGCCGGTGGAGCGGTCCGCGGCTGCATGGGCCGCTCGGGTTTAGGACCGGGACTTCGGCGGGCCTCTTCCCCCTGGGGAGGGCCCGACGGATGCGTGAGGGACTGGGCATGGGGGGTGTCCCCCAACCCCTGTCCCTCTCCGAGACGGAACCCAAGTTCACCCGGCACAGACCCCCCCCACCGCGGGGTGGAGGGGTTAACTGAATGGCAGTGCCTCCCCGGGCTGGTACCACCCCTCCCTTGAAAGGCCCTGGCGGGGTCCGGGCGACTGAGGAGCGGCCCATCTCGTGCGGCAGGGCGGCCTGGAAGAGAAGGGGCCGAGGGACAGCGAGGGGACCCCGGCTCCTCTCGTGGGTGGAATGCGGGATGGGGAGCCACCTGGCTCCTCCCTTTCGGCGCCTCCGACCTGGGCAAAGGGTGGGGTGGCCCGATTGCTAGCCCGCCGGTTTGGCTCGGGCCGCCTAGTGACGGGCGGCTGACGTGCAGGTGGAGCAACCCTCCCTCGTTGCCAGATACCCGGTTTGGCCTGGTCCCGTGTGGCCGGTCCGAGGGGTTTTAAGACTCACGCGGTCCCTCTCGGTTACCCCGGGAGGGACCGGCGGCTGCGGGGCTGCCTGTTCCCATCGCACCGGAAGTCCCCTTCCTCACCCGTACTCCCAGGCCGAGAGCTTGGCAATGTTTTTTTCTCCCAACGGTGCAGTCTGACTCCCAGAGGGGAAGCCTTGAACGGGGCGCACAGGCCGTCTCGCCGCGTGGGCGGCGGACGGACTGCGTCGCCTTCCTCCCGCCACTCCTACTCCCCCAGGTGGGCGAACGTTTTAGAAAAGTTGCCTGTGACTCTTGGCGGTGGATCACTCGGGTCGTGCGTGGATGAAGAACACAGCTAGCTGCAAGAATTAGAGTGAATTGCAGGACACATTGATCATCGACACTTCGAACGCACCTTGCGGCCCTGGGTTCCTCCTGGGGCTACGTCTGTCTAAGGGTCGCTTGATCGTCAATCGCCCCGGGGCTTCCCCGGGACACAGCTGGGGCCGTCGCAGGGTTAGCTTCACTTCCCCTTCATCCCCCCACAAGGTCATACCCCCCGATCGCCCATGGCAGGGTCCCTCGCCAGGTCCTGCCGTGGAGGGAGTTGGGAAAGGGAAAGTTGAAAAGAACTTTGAAGAGAGAGTTGAAGAGGGCGTGAAACTGTTGAGAGGTAAACGGGTGGGGTCAGTGCAGTCCGCCCAGAGGATTCAGCACGGCGGGAAGGTCGGTGCCCTGGGAGTTCCGGATCCCCTCCACGGGACCGGGGCCCAGGCCCTACCCGCCCCCGCAGGTCCGGGTCAGCTAGGAAGGCTTCAGGGTGGCAGGTGGCCCTCCGCTCCAGCGG
>NC_136061.1:1271610972-1271746472 GCF_964261635.1 Lissotriton helveticus
AGAAACAATGCCTAGGTTTTTAGCACTTTGTGCCAGTGAATCATTAGTATGGATGTGATCTAACCAGACACCCACTATTTTATTTCACGAATTAGAGCGGGCCTCCAACCCTGAGCAGTGGCCAGGATGAGGTGAGGCTTTCTCCCAAGCATTTTTGGGTGAGTAAAAATAAATTAAAAAACATATCTCTATCGTTTTGGAGAATGGCCTATTGGCATAAAGAAACATATGGCGCAAAAATAATAGAAATGTGTGTCTGTGTTCTACCTATTTGTTGTCCCTTGTTGTGTATCTTCCTTTTTAGGAAAGAATCCTAAATACTTTATGAAACAGACATCCCCCGTCTGGAAAATCCAATGTACGGTAGGATGTTTGGTATCATTTATTTGTGTTAATTTTTGCTTTTTTCACTAAGCTTAGCTTAAGCTTAATTGCAGTAGTGTTTAAGAGGTCCTGACGAAAGCCCGGTAGGCTTAACTTTCCTACAATGGCTGAAACATGTTGACCAAATACCATCCTTAATAGACAGTTATTGTGTCAAACTGTCTCACACTCATTTTAATTTTGACACCATGATTTTCCCTAATAAAGTTTTCCTTAAATCATGGTAGCCAATTTTACATCTCACTTTTTGATTCTTTTTGCACACATTTTTTCTCACTGCAATTTAACATCCCACATCATTCCAAACTGATTTGATTTTTGGTATGATCCATCACTGGTGGTTCCTTGGGTTTGGAGAAGCACATAATTCCAACAGGTGTGTGGCTCCCTAACCGGACCATCTTTGGTTCTATCCCAGATGATGAAGCTCTGCCATATGGGTGGGCTGATGGGATTCATTTCCTTTTTGTTGTACACACTTTACAGGTAGACACAGAGTCCGTCACATTTTTTCTTTCCCCCATAAGTTGTACAGACCATTGACAGTCCTTTTGTGTTGTTATACTATGAATAAGGGGTTGGTCTGTCCTTTGGTCTTTAAATCATTTTCCCCTTAGACCCTCCACCAACCTTGTTTTTGAAGGACTGGGACTATACCTTGTTCTGGTTTGGGGGTTGTGGGGGTGGGAGGGAAAGGAGGGGGGATACCATCCTGACATACATGTCGGGGCCTGGAGCAGAGGATGCAAAGCTGAAGTTTGGGGTGTTGGGAACGGGTGGGGGGGGCGGGTTTGAGGGGGAGGAGAGGGATGTTGTTTGTTCCGGGGGGGGGGGCTCGCGGGGGGGGAGGAGGGAGTTCGGGTCAGGATTGGGGATGTGGGTGGGACCCAGTGTGCCAGGGAACTGTTTGGGGCTACCTTGCCCTTCGCTTCATCATGGGCCACACCAGGTGAGAAGGCCTCGCAAATATCAGGGTCTTTGTGCTCTCCCATCATGGAGTCCAGTTTGAAGGTATTCACCCTTAATGTCAAGGGCCTAAACAACCCGATCAAACGCAGGGCCGTGATCTCATACCTAGAGAACTCCGGGGCCGACATATGCTTATTGCAAGAAACACACCTCTTAACTAAAGATTGGCATAGGATGTGCTCACGCGCTTTCCCTCAACAGTTCTTCTCCTCGCTGCCGACAAAGAAAGCAGGGGTGGCTATTCTGGTCTCTAGGGGATTCCACGGCAGTGTGGGAGACAGGGTAGGAGAGATTAAGGGCAGATTACTGGCACACACCTTCCTGGCGGGAGGACAGCGCTTCACCATTGCCTCATTATACGCACCGAATTCCGGTCAGGAATCCTTCTTGAAACAAGCAGCCTCCGAGTCTCTTCAGCCCCTTAATTCACCTCTGTTAATCGGGGGGGATCTCAACCTGGTGATGGACTCACACATGGACAGATCAGGCCACCGATACGGGGACACAGGTGCCAAAACGCCCGCTGGTAAAAACTGGCTACATGACGAGGGCTTGGTAGACCTATGGAGGTCCTTTCATCCCACCGCATCTCATTACACATTCTACTCCCACGTTCACCACACTTATGCCAGACTGGACCACTTCTTGGCTCCTCTGTACTGCTCCCCCTCCTTAAAGATATAACCATCACACCAGCAGCACTCTCTGACCACGACGCTGTGGCGCTAACCCTACAGGTCCCTAGGTCCACCCGCCCACCTGGCTCATGGCGGCTGCGCGAGACCCTACTACACCGACCGGAGGTCACCACCCAGTTGCACACACGCCTCACCGATTATATAGCCACTAATGACATCCCTGGTACTCATGTGACTGCCCTGTGGGGGGCCTTGAAAGCGGTGGCCAGAGGTGAACTCATAGCCATCGCGGCAGCGGAGGCCAAGGACCGCAAAGAAAAGAGGAACGAGCTCACGGCTCAGGTCTCTGAACTCGAGAGGGTCCACAGCCATACCGGCGCCCCACGAGTTTGGAGACAACTGAAGTCCGCAAGGGCCCAGCTGGCCAGCCTGGATACTGACCGGGCCGAATTCGCCGTCCTGCGCCTCCGTCACTCTTACTACGTCGGGGGTAATAAAACAGGCCGCTTGCTCGCCAGCGCCCTGAGAGCGAAAACCCAGCGATCCCAGATCTCTACTCTAACCGATGACTCCGGTCAGGACATCTCCGGCGAGTCCCAAATTGTGGAAGCATTCAGAGCATTCTATGCCACTTTGTACGGGGTGGACTCTGTCTCGCCGGACGAGGTTGGTAAATATCTCGAGACCGCGAAGATCACAGAGCTGTCACGAGCCAACGCGGACTCCCTGGATACCCCCATCCACCTTGATGAAGTCCTAGCTGCCATCTCTCGCTTACGCCCCCTTAAATCCCCGGGACCAGACGGCTTCTCATCCGGGTTCTATAAAACCTTTAGCCACTTACTAGCCCCGATCCTCACCCGACTCTTCAATTCTTTCGAAGGGCCGAGCTCCATTCCCCCAGACATGCTAGCGGCCGAGATCATTTTGCTGCCTAAACCGGGCAAAAAACCTACGAGCTGCTCCACGTTTCGCCCCATATCCCTGCTTAACCTCGATCTGAAGACCTTCACAGGGATCTTAGCTGCGCGCCTGGGCCCATGCCTGCCAGGCATTCTGGAGCCGGACCAGTCCGGCTTTGTCCCTAACCGCCAATGCAGTGATAACACTAAACGCATTCAGAACCTCATTGATAAAGCCCACTACCAGAACTCGGACTCCGTATTATTGGCTATAGACGCGGAGAAAGCGTTTGATCGTGTAGACTGGTTCTACCTAGAGCAAGTCCTGCGGCGCTACCGGGTGGGAGACCGCTTCCAGACCTGGATTGCGAGTTGTTACCACCGCCCACAGGCCCGTGTCCGCATAGGAGGTCTACGCTCTGACCCCTTTGAGATTCAGCGAGGCAAGAGGCAGGGGTGCCCCCTTTCGCCTCTCCTATTTGCCCTCTAAGTAGAACCTCTAGCGCAAAAAATCCGTGACAACCCCAACATACACGGAATGACCTTTGGTCGGGAGCCCCACACAATAGGTTTAAACGCAGACGACATCATTGCTGCCCTAGAGAGTCCGGACCTCTCTGTCCCTGCCTTTTCGACGGAACTAGAGGCCTTTGGAGCCGTCTCTGGCTTCAAAATCAATAGAGGGAAATCCCTCATATTGCCAACAGGCAGGAATGCCCAGGCGCACATTACTCCGCCTGCGCACGGCGGGGGAATTCAGTCAATGACACAGCTTCCCTACCTAGGCGTCATCCTCACGGCTACCACGACCTCAACGCTGGCCCTCAACTACACGACTTTGTCCTCTCGGATTCGATCCGACCTTGCACGCTGGGCCAAACAACCCCTTTCCCTACTGGGCCGTGTCGCAGCAATTAAGATGACGACCTTGCCTAAAATCTTATACCTTTTTCAGACACTCCCGGTATTTCCTCCTGCTGGCACCATTCGGGCTCTGCAGTCCGATATCCAACATTTCATCTGGGGGGCAGACGAGCGCGTATACACAAATACCTAGCATACAGAAGCCCGGATGAGGGAGGTTTGGGCATCCCCAATCTCCTGCAGTATTTTCAGGCAGCGCTGCTCCGCTACCTGGTGGAGTGGTTCAGGCCAGAATCCGAAAAGCGCTGGCTGTTCCAGGACAGAGCCATGGCAGGTACCTCTCTATGGAAAGTCCCATTTCTTCTTAGACAACACCGGCCACGCTCCCTCCTAAAGTCTCCCATTACCCGCACTGTCCTGCAGGTCTGGAACACGGTGGCGGTCAAGAGAGGACTCACCACTTTCCCATCCCCTCTAACGCCTGTCCTGGACAACCCGGAGTTCCCGCCGGGCAACACCCCCGGGGCGTTCCCACAATGGCGCAACATCAGTAACTTCTCAACCGGTCATCTTTTCGACCTGAAAGGCTTTTTCACCCTCACAGACATTACCCGGGGCTATGATGTTGTTTCCCCCCACTTATTTCAATATTTTCAGCACCGTCACTGGCTCACCCATGCGGAGGCCACACCCTTGGTCGGCAGACCCATGACTACCTTTGAGAAGTCAGAAAAGGGGGTGGTGATGGACAGAGCATCTGAATTAAGCAGAACACTCATACCCAGTCAAAAGATCAGGGCTTGATCCATCACCGTTTTTTAGCTCACTGCACCATCCCAGTTCAGAACCTGGCTACATGCAAATTAGTCTGTCCCTGGCCCAGTGCTTCATGGGAACAGGGCAGACCAAACTACCAAGCCAATTCTTTACTGGAAAGGAAACAAGCTTCCGGGGACCGGTTTCTGGCATTGCAGCCGTCTTCGGCCCGGCTTGCTTGAATCCTGATGGTGCAGTGAGCAAGGGACTCATGTCTGAGCATACCCTTCCACTCCTATAGTGGCCAAAACGATTCAGAAAAGGGGGTGGTGATGGACAGAGCACCTGAATTAAGCAGAACACTCATACCCAGTCAAAAGATCAGGGCTTGATCCATCACCGTTTTTTAGCTCACTGCACCATCCCAGTTCAGAACCTGGCTACATGCAAATTAGTCTGTCCATGGCCCAGTGCATCATGGGAACAGGGCAGACCAAACTACCAAGCCAATTCTTTACTGGAAAGGAAACAAGCTTCCGGGGACCGGTTTCTGGCATTGCAGCCGTCTTCGGCCCGGCTTGCTTGAATCCTGATGGTGCAGTGAGCAAGGGACTCATGTCTGAGCATAGCCAGGTTCTGAACTGGGATGGTGCAGTGAGCTAAAAAACGGTGATGGATCAAGCCCTGATCTTTTGACTGGGTAGGAGTATTCTGCTTAATTCAGATACTCTGTCCATCACCACCCCCCTTTTTGATACCTTTGAGAAGTGGCTGGTGACGAAAGACACTGACAAACACCTCATATCAGACCTCTACAAGATGCTCACTCCGTCCTTCCCCCAAGGCAAATCGGCGGGCCAAAAGAGGTGGGAGGAAGAACTGGGGAGGGCCTTATCGCCTCAGGAATGGCGATCTGTATACTATAGGGCTGCCCACACCACACGCAACACGGCCTCTAGGGAAGCAGCGACGAAGCTGGCCATATACTGGCATCTCACACCGGCCCGGCTCCACAAGGGTAACCCCGCGCGAAGCGCGCTGTGCTGGAGGGGGTGCGGAGAACAGGGCACCCTGACACACCTTCTCTGGGATTGTCGTGAGGTCCAGGACTACTGGAAATCTGTCTTGGACGAGATTGACTCCACATTCGACACAGAAATCCCCAGGTTCCCAGCGTACACCCTCCTGGGCCTACCCAACGCACTCACCTTTCCCCTAAAATCCCAAAGGGGCCGCCAGATGGGGGTCGCCATACAAGCCGCTACACAACACGTCCTGTCTCTGTGGGGCTCCACTACCAAACCCTCACATACAGGTTGGCTACATAAAATCTGGTTCGTCCTGGGCATGGAGCGCATTCACGCCACTTCCACACACTCCACTGCCGCTTATCAGAAAGTGTGGCTTCCGTTACTCTCCCTTTTGTCCAAAGAATTCAATGAGATCACGTGCCCCAAGTACCTGCGCATTCTGCGACTCACTGAGACTGCGAAGGTCCCTGCAAACTCACCTGACTGATGATACCGATCAACACAGGCCTATGACATTGTACGTCCCTTTGGTTCGGCACACTGGGTGGGGTGGGGGTGGGAAGGGGAGTTGGGGGAGGGCAGGGGGCTGCCGTTGGGGTTTTTTCTTACCATGGCTTCCTTTTCAGGACGATTGGAGTGTTTTAACTCCCTGCACTGCATAACGGACTCACTGCATACAGGCAATCACATAAGGGACTGCTGTACACCGCATAACTCCTTGCCTGCTTGCTGCATGTGCCTGACACGTATTTCACGCAATGTTTTGTATATTGTTGCTACTGAAACCAATAAAACAAATTTAAAATTAAAAGGAGCTTCTTCACCCCGGGAAGTAAACTAAATACCATTTGGAGGCATTTAATGTTCAAGAAAAAGCAGCTGATTTTTGACAAAAGAGATAACACCCCCCATTACGTCATGCTTCAGAAAGGTGAAAAATGGTCCATTTTCAAATGTTGCATTTCTGAACGTCAGTTCACATTTGTAAGTGGATTATCACTTTTAGAGCTAAAATTAGCATGTTTAAAGTGATTTTCATGCTTCCAGGGGCCATAAACGCAAGATTTGTGGAATGGCTAAAAGTTCATGAAAATGGCCAATTTACTCACTCTGAGGTCTCAAAAGGAGCTTATTTACCCCGGGAAGTGAACTAAATACAATTTGGAGGCATTTAATGTTCAAGGAAAAACGGCTGATTTTTGACAAAAGAGATAACACCCCCATTACGTCATGCTTCAGAAAGGTGAAAAATGGTCCGTTTTCAAATGTTGCATTTTTGAACGTCATCTCACATTTGGAGGAATTTCATCACTTTTAGAGCTAAAATGAGCTTGTTTAAGGTGATTTTCATGCTTCCAGGGGCCCCTAAATGCAAGATTTTTGGGATGGTTAAAGTGCATGAAAATGGCAAATTTACTCACTCTGAGCTCTCAAAAAGTGTTTCTTCACCCCGGGAAGTGAACTAAATAACATTTGGAGGCATTTAATGTTCAAGCAAAAACGGCTGATTTTTGACAAAGGAGATAACACCCCCCCCCCCCATTACGTCATGCTTCAGAAAGGTGAAAAATGGTCCTTTTTCAAATGTTGCATTTTTGAACATCAGTTCACATTTGTAGGTGGATCATCACTTTTAGAGCTAAAATGAGCATGTTTAAAGAGATATTCATGCTTTCAGGGGCCATAAACGCAAGAGTTGTGGAGTGGTTAAAAGTGCAGGAAAATGGCAAATGTACTCACTCTGAGGTCTCAAAAAGTGTTTCTTCACTCCGGGAAGTGAACTAAATACCATTTGGAGGCATTTAATGTTCAAGCAAAAATGGCTGATTTTTAACAAAAGAGATAACCCCCCCATTACGTCATGCTTCAGAAGGGTGAAAAATGGTCCATTTTCAAACTGTTGCATTTCTGAACGTCAGTTCACATTTGTAGGTGGATCATCACTTTAACAGCTAAAATGAGCATTTTAAAAGTGATTTTCATGCTTCTAGGAGCCATAAACGCAAGCTTTGTGGAATGGTTAAAAGTGCATGAAAATGGCCAATTTACTCATTCTGAGGTCTCAAAAAGTGTTTCTTCACCCCGGGAAATGAACTAAATACCATTTGGAGGAATTTAATGTTCAATCAAAAACTGCTGATTTTTGACAGAATTGATAATACCCACCCATTATGTCATGCTTCAGAAAGGTGAAAAATGGTCCATTTTCAAATGTTGCATTTCTGAACGTCAGTTCACATTTGTAGGTGTATTATTACTTTTAGAGCTAAAGTTAGCATGTTTAAAGTGATTTTAATGCTTCCAGTGGCCATAAACGCAAGATTTGTGGAATAGATAAAGGTGCATGAAAATGGCCAATTTACTCACTCTGAGGTCTCAAAAGGAGCTTCTTCACCCCGGGAAGTGAACTAAATACCATTTGGAGGCATTTAATGTTCAAGCAAAAACGGCTGATTTTTGACAAAAGAGATAACACCCCCCATTACGTCATGCTTCAGAAAGGTGAAAAATGTTTCCTTTCCAAATGTTGCATTTTTGAACTTCATCTCACATTTGGAGGTGGATCATCACTGTTAGAGCTAAAATGAGCATGTTTACAGTGATTTTCATGCTTCCAGGGGCCCTAAATGCAAGATTTTTGGGATGGTTAAAAGTGCATGAAAATGGCAAATTTACTCACTCTCAGTTCTCAAAAGTGTTTCTTTACCCCGAGAAGTGAACTAAATAACATTTGGAGGCATTTAATGTTCAAGCAAAAACGGCTGATTTTTGACAAAGGAGATAACACCCCCCATTACGTCATGCTTCAGAAAGGTGAAAAATGGTCCTTTTTCAAATGTTGCATTTTTGAACGTCAGTTCACATTTGTAGGTGGATCATCACTTTTAGAGCTAAAATGAGCATGTTTAAAGAGATATTCATGCTTTCAGGGGCCATAAACGCAAGAGTTGTGGAGTGGTTAAAAGTGCAGGAAAATGGCAAATTTACTCACTCTGAGGTCTCAAAAAGTGTTTCTTCACTCCGGGAAGTGAACTAAATACCATTTGGAGGCATTTAATGTTCAAGCAAAAAATGGCAGATTTTTAACAAAAGAGATAACCCCCCCCCATTACGTCATGCTTCAGAAGGGTGAAAAATGGTCCATTTTCAAACTGTTACATTTCTGAACGTCAGTTCACATTTGTAGGTGGATCATCACTTTAACAGCTAAAATGAGCATTTTAAAAGTGATTTTCATGCTTCTAGGAGCCATAAAAGCAAGCTTTGTGGAATGGTTAAAAGTGCATGAAAATGGCCAATTTACTTATTCTAAGGTCTCAAAAAGTGTTTCTTCATCCCGGGAAATGAACTAAATACCATTTGGAGAAATGTAATGTTCAATCAAAAACTGCTGATCTTTGACAGAATTGATAATACCCACCCATTACATCATGCTTCAGAAAGGTGAAAAATGGTCAATTTTCAAATGTTGCATTTCTGAACGTCAGTTCACATTTGTAGGTGGATTATCACTTTTAGATCTAAAATTAGCATGTTTAAAGTGATTTTCATGCTTCCAGTGGCCATAAACGCAAGATTTGTGGAATAGCTAAAGGTGCATGAAAATGGCCAATTTACTCACTCTGAGGTCTCAAAAGGAGCTTCTTCGCCCCGGGAAGTGAACTAAATACCATTTGGAGGCATTTAATGTTCAAGCAAAAACGGATGATTTTTGACAAAAGAGATAACACCCCCCATTACGTCATGCTTCAGAAAGGTGAAAAATGTTTCCTTTCCAAATGTTGCATTTTTGAACTTCATCTCACATTTGGAGGTGGATCATCACTGTTAGAGCTAAAATGAGCATGTTTACGGTGATTTTCATGCTTCCAGGGGCCCTAAATGCAAGATTTTTGGGATGGTTAAAAGTGCATGAAAATGGCAAATTTACTCACTCTCAGTTCTCAAAAAGTGTTTCTTCACCCCGGGAAGTGAACTAAATACCATTTAGAGGCATTTAATGTTCAAGCAAAAAATGGCTGATTTTTGACAAAAGAGATAACACCCCTCCATTACGTCATGCTTCAGAAAGGTGAAAAATGGTCTATTTTCAAATGTTGCATTTCTGAACGTCAGTTCACATTTGTACGTGGATCATCACTTTAACAGCTAAAATGAGCATATTAAAAGTGATTTTCATGCTTCCAGGAGCCATAAACGCAAGCTTTGTGGAATGGTTAAAAGTGCAGGAAAATGGCCAATTTACTAACTCTGAGGTCTCAAAAAGTGTTACTTCACCCCGGGGAGTGAACTAAATACCATTTGGAGGCATTTAATGTTCAAGCAAAAACGGCTGATTTTTGACAAAAGAGATAACACCCCCATTACGTCATGCTTCAGAAAGGTGAAAAATGGTCCATTTTCAAATGTTGCATTTCTGAACGTCAGTTCACATTTGTAGGTGGATCATCACTTTAACAGCTAAAATGAGCATTTTAAAAGTGATTTTCATGCTTACAGGAGCCATAAACGCAAGCTTTGTGGAATGGTTAAAAGTGCAGGAAAATGGCCAATTTACTCACTCTGAGGTCTCAAAAAGTGTTTCTTCACCCCAGGGAGTGAACTAAATACCATTTGGAGGCATTTAATGTTCAAGCAAAAACGGCTGATTTTTGACAAAAGAGATAACACCCCCATTACGTCATGCTTCAGAAAGGTGAAAAATGGTCCGTTTTCAAATGTTGCATTTCTGAGCTGCAGTTCACATTTGTAGGGGGATTATCAGTTTTAGAGCTAAAATTAGCATGTTTAAAGTGATTTTAATGCTTCCAGGGGCTATAAACGCAAGATTTTTGGAATGGTTAAAAGGGCACGAAAATGGCCAATTTACTCACTCTGAGATCTCAAAAAGTGCTTGTTCACCCCCGGAAGTGAACTAAATACCGTTTGGAAGCATACCCACACATTACGTCATGCTTCAGAAAGGTGAAAAAAGGTCCATTTTTAAATGTTGCATTTCTGAACGTCAGTTCACATTTGTAGGTGTATTATTACTTTTAGAGCTAAAGTTAGCATGTTTAAAGTGATTTTCATGCTTCCAGGGGCCATAAACGCAAGATTTGTGGAATGGCTAAAAGTGCATGAAAATGGCCAATATACTCACTCTGAGGTCTCAAAAGGAGCTTCTTCACCCCGGGAAGTGAACTAAATACCATTTGGAGGCATTTAATGTTCAAGGAAAAACGGCTGATTTTTGACAAAAGAGATAACACACCCCATTACGTCATGCTTCAGAAAGGTGAAAAATGTTCCCTTTCCAAATGTTGCATTTTTGAACTTGATCTCACATTTGGAGGTGGATCATTACTGTTAGAGCTAAAATGAGCATGTTTAAGGTGATTTTCATGCTTTCAGGGGCCATAAACGCAAGAGTTGGTGAGCGGTTAAAAGTGCAGGAAAATGGCAAATTTACTCATTCCGAGGTCTCAAAAAGTGTTTCTTCACCCCGGGAAATGAACTAAATACCATTTGGAGGCATTTAATGTTCAATCAAAAACTGCTGATTTTGACAAAATTGATAATACCCACCCATTACGTCATGCTTCAGAAAGGTGAAAAATGGTCCATTTTCAAATGTTGCATTTCTGAACGTCAGTTCTTATTTGTAGGTAGATTATCACTTTTAGAGCTAAAATTAGCATGTGTAAAGTGATTTTCATGCTTCCAGTGGCCATAAACGCAAGATTTGTGGAATAGCTAAGGTGCATGAAAATGGCCAATTTACTCACTCTGAGGTCTCAAAAAGTGTTTCTTCACCCCGGAAAATAAACTAAATACCATTTGGAGGCATTTAATGTTCAAGAAAAAGCAGCTGATTTTTGACAAAAGAGATAACACCCCCCATTACGTCATGCTTCAGAAAGGTGAAAAATGGTCCATTTTCAAATGTTGCATTTCTGAAGGTCAGTTCACATTTTTAGGTGGATTATCACTTTTAGAGCTAAAATTAGCATGTTTAAAGTGATTTTCATGCTTCCAGGGGCCATAAACGCAAGATTTGTGGAATGGCTAAAAGTGCATGAAAATGGCCAATTTACTCACTCTGAGGTCTCAAAAGGAGCTTCTTCACCCCGGGAAGTGAACTAAATACCATTTGGAGGCATTTAATGTTCAAGGAAAAAGTGCTGATTTTTGACAAAAGAGATAACACACCTCATTACGTCATGCTTCAGAAAGGTGAAAAATGTTCCCTTTCGAAATGTTGCATTTTTGAACTTCATCTCACATTTGGAGGTGGATCATCACTGTTAGAGCTAAAATGAGCATGTTTAAGGTGATTTTCATGCTTCCAGGGGCCCTAAATGCAAGATTTTTGGGATGGTTGAAAGTGCATGAAAATGGCAAATTTGCTCACTCTCATTTCTCAAAAAGTGTTTCTTCACCCCGGGAAGTGAACTAAATAACATTTGGGGGCATTTAATGTTCAAGCAAAAAAGGCTGATTCTTGACAAAAGAGATAACACCCCCCCCCCATTACGTCTTGCTTCAGAAAGGTGAAAAATGGTCCATTTTTAAATGTTTTATTTTTGAATGTCAGTTCATATTTGTAGGTAGATCATCAGTTTTAGAGCTAAAATTAGCATGTTTAAAGTGATGTTCATGCTTCCAGGGGCCCATGAAGTGAATTAAAAACCATTTGGAGGCATTTAATGTTCAAGCAAAAACAGCAGATTTTTGACAAAAGAGATAACACCCCCCATTACGTCATGCTTCAGAAAGGTGAAAAATGGTCAGTTTTCAAATGTTTTATTTTTGCACGTCAGTTCACATTTGTAGGTAGATCATCAGTTTTAGAGCTAAAATTAGCATGTTTAAAGTGATTTTCATGCTTCCAGGGGCCCTAAACACAACATTTGTGTAATGGTTAAAAGTGCATGAAAATGGCCAATTTTCTCACTCCGAGGTCTCAAAAAGTATTTCTTCACCCCGGGAAGTGAATTAAATACCATTTGGAGGCATTTAATGTTCAAGCAAAAACAGCTGATTTTTGCTAAAAGAGATAGCACCCCCCATTACGGCATGCTTCAGAAAGGTGAAAAATGGTCCGTTTTCAAATGTTTTATTTTTGAACCTCAGTTCACATTTGTAGGTGGATCATCAGTTTTAGAGCTAAAATTAGCATGTTTAAAGTGAATTTCATGCTTCTAGGGGCCCTAAACACATTTGTGGAATGGTTAAAAGTGCATGAAAATGGCCAATTTACTCACTCTGAGGTCTCAAAAAGTGTTTCTTCACTCCGGGAAGTAAATTAAATACCATTTGGAGGCATTTAATGTTCAAGCAAAAACGGCTGATTTTTGACAAAAGAGATAACACCCCCCCATTACGTCATGCTTCAGAAAGGTGAAAAATGGTCCGCTTTCAAATGTTATATTTTTGAACGTCAGTTCACATTTGTAGGTAGATCATCAGTTTTAGAGCTAAAATTAGCATGTTTAAAGTGATTTTCATGCTTCCAGGGGCCCTAAACACAACATTTGTGTAATGGTTAAAAGTGCATGAAAATGGCCAATTTACTCACTCTGAGGTCTCAAAAAGTGTTTCTTCACACCGGGAAGTGAATTAAATACCATTTGGAGGCATTTAATGTTCAAGCAAAAACGGCTGATTTTTGACAAAAGAGATAACACCCCCCCATTACGTCTTGCTTCAGAAAGGTGAAAAATGGTCCATTTTTAAATGTTTTATTTTTGAATGTCAGTTCACATTTGTAGGTAGATCATCAGTTTTAGAGCTAAAATTAGCAAGTTTAAAGTGATTTTCATGCTTCCAGGGGCCCGTGAAGTGAATTAAAAACCATTTGGAGGCATTTAATGTTCAAGCAAAAACAGCAGATTTTTGACAAAAGAGATAACACCCACCCATTACGTCATGCTTCCGAAAGGTGCAAAATGGTCCGTTTTCAAATGTTTTATTTTTGAATGTCAGTTCACATTTGTAGGTAGATCATCAGTTTTAGAGCTAAAATTAGCATGTTTAAAGTGATTTTCATGCTTCCAGGGGCCCGTGAAGTGAATTAAAAACTGTAGTGTAGTTCCTATTTTCCCAATAGGCTCTGCGCATTGGAATAGTACCTACAGCAGTAAAGGCCTAGGCCAGACGTTAACTAGGTCTACTACTGTCGATACTAGACTTAATTTTTGGGTTTGCCAGCTAAGCTCAGAGTTCGCTAGAAACTTTCTCGAATGTTCAAGGAAGGATTAACTTCCCTGATTAGACAAGAAGGGATTTAGTTTCTGACAACCATAGAACATGACAACTTTGCTCTCCCCTAATCAAGAGTCAATCTCGAGAGTCGTGTGAGCACAAGGCAATTATTTTACTCAGTCAGTACGTGCATTCTTAGTCTCATCAGAATGTAGAGAAAAGGAAGAGACGGGCGTGTTCAATAAAAGGTGTTATTTATTGATCAGTCTCTTTTCTCGTACAAGAGAAATGGATCGATATTATTGCGATACTTATAGTTAAGTAAAGTGCATACATTAGAAGCAATAGTATAAAATAATACTGTAAAAACATTGATATGGTTTCTGAGCCATATGATGTTTAAAATGATTAAAATATATTTACATACACATATACATTTGACTAAACGTACTCAACTGGTGTTTCTAAATACGCCTACCCCGTGTACCTGACCTAAGTCTAATGCGTGGGCGGGAATAGAAAGTTACAGTTTAAGTTAAGTTTGTTTTTGCCAAGTGAATAACTAAAGAATTCTCTAGGAGGGGTTATTCAGTTCTGTACCTGGAATTTAGGATGAATGAGGAATGGTATCTCTTTCTCTGCTCTCGATATTCCAGGCTGCCTGCGAGGGCTACCCGGAAGCGCCGGTGCTGGGTCTCTCGGCTTGAGATAGCAGCGCGTCTCTCAGCGCGTCAGGAAGGCGGGGCTGCTGCCTGCGGGGTCTGCTTCTGCTCTCGGCTTCGGCAAGTATGGCTGCTCCGTCTTGTCACCACGCGTGTGTTTTGCATAGGGCAAGATCGGCAATATTTATACCTTAAAGGTGCCGGGATTGACGTAAGGATGGACATAGGTACGTCAATAAAGATGTCATACGACTTGCTCGTTAGCACATTCTTTACTAAAGTTCTCTGTGAAATCAAAACAATGGCCGCACGGATTATCCAGGTTGTCATAGGTTTGATTTGTTATGAGAACGTCGTATGCCTTATCAGGGGCTGGAGGGATATCGCTTGTCTAATTAGATCTCAAGCGTTATGACCTAATCAGATAACACGTTCCTGTGCCGTAGTGTGACTGCGTCAGATAACGGTATCTGCATCATGGGGAATTTCTTGCCTCATGGGCTGACTGTTAGTTAACTAGCTAGGTAGTTTAACCAGAATAGGGTCAGGAATAGGGGGATCGATTCAGAACCTATAGAAATACACGACACCCACTCCACGCTAACTATGGTCATATCTACTAATCTATGCATAGTATAACATAGTACAACATACTATAGAGTATAGTGTATACCTTACCACCCCAAAATACATAAATGCATTTTGAAATTTTCAAATATACTGAAAAATTGCAGTCATATATATCGTATGCACTTAAGCTATGAATCAAATGCAAAAGTAAACACGCATTGTTATGCATTATTGTTTGTTGGTATATGATAAATACACATGAAATGGCTCTTAATATGGCTATACAGAAAAAAAGTCGAAACCATTTCATCACATAAAATATATTGTGAACATACCAGTGGGCAGCTAAAGTCTATATAAAGTCTATAAAGAATCTAAAAAAATAGAAATCTTAGTTCTCTAGGAATAGTTTCTTACTTTAAGCAGAAGATCAGTGTCCCGGGAAAAAATATATAGAAAAATATTTTAGGGGCTTGCTGAAAAAAGTTGCTGTCCGTGAACTGGATTGTAATTGTTCATGTGACTTTATTTTTAAAGTTGAAGGCCGAATTCAGGGAACGCCGTGTGCGAGTTTACTCAAAAGTCTCTATTTCTGTTCCGGAGAGAACATCATATCATTCAGGCTTTCGAAAAAACTGTCAACAGCTTCATGGGAAAGTTCCACTAAGTCGGAAATAGGGGTAACCATGCATTCATGCGCATGATTGTCTCCATTGACATTCTGATTTGCATTGCTGACAGAAGGTCGTACCTGTTCGATGCTGCTTTCATCTTGAACTTCACTACTCTTCAATCGCAGTGGTGAAGATTCCAGGAATGCCGTCATCAGAATTGGCAGCCTTTGAGGGCAGCACAAAGCGTGAACCTTGGTAGGAACCAACAGTGTATCTGCATCCACTGGCGCATCCGATTGTAGCGTCAGACAGGTGTCTAACACGCATTCTTCTCCGCATAGCAGACACCTTAGTACAGGTAAAACACACCTTTGCCACATTGGTCGAAATGATAGAAACCAAGTCATGTTTAGGTCTCTAAGCCGGGAGAGTCCCAGGATTTTTGATATCCGGTCCCGGTATCCAATGGCTAGGATCGTATCTTCCATTGTCGTGAGATTTTGTTCTGTGACATGGGTTGCCATAACGAAAAATAAGGACTAGGAATAGGATTCCTGCAATTAGTCCTAGGATCAGGGGAAGTCCGCCAAAAATCGAATGGACGAAGTCTGGAAAAATACCCAGTATGGCTTTGAATGGTGTTAATGCCATCGAAAATACTGTCTTAAATACCTTTGAGACCCCTGTGGTATCAGAAATATTTAAGATTTCGCTCAGGATTTCCGCGAAATGTACGGGGGAATTGGTTGATAATAATGTATGTATCTCTGCAGTCGTCCTTGCGACTTGTAGATCATACGTTTCTTTAGATGACGTGAGCCTTGTAGGCGTCTGAAGAAGCACTGTTTTCATTCTGCTTAAAGTGTCTATTCGAATAGAAGTAATTTTCAGACCGGGCCATGCCCTTGCCTCCCTGTCTGGAAAGGAGCTGGGGAACAAAGAACGTCCACAGCACTTGACCTTCGCCGTCGTAGTGACGAGATAAGGAGTCCCGGGCATAAGACTACAGCATCTGCGGTCTACAATAAGAATGTAACTCCCATTATAGAGTCTTTGAAAGAATGGTTCTATTTCAGTTGCAGGTGCGCCTTGCTGGTGACATGAAAGGTTGTATGAATTCCCTTCACAGGCTCCGTGCAAACTAATACCGTTACACAGAAGCGTGCCGCTCAGTGACATAGCACAATTGTTGCCACTAAGAAACACTTTCTGTCCTTTGTTACTGACACATGCATGTGAATAGGGCAGGTTCCAAGTTGTTTTAAGGTACCCTTTTCCCAATTTCTCGTACATGCCAGCCTGTATATATTTTTGGCAGTATTGAAACCTGAAGGTTGAGATTGGAATATTTATGATTCCGTGTATTATCCATTCACTGACAGGTCGTTCTGACATTGTCATTGGTAATATTTCTAGTTTTTCAATGCTCAAGATTGTATAATCAGCACCCTTCTGCGCCATACCGATTTGTCTATCAGTAAGGTTAAAGATTTGGAATAGTGACGTTGTGTTGATTAAACGCCAAGGCACATAGCCTGAACGCAGATTTTGTAACGTCCAACCAAGCTGTACAATAGAACGCAATTGTGACTGACCATGTTGTAATAATAGTAAGTCTTGCGATAATATATCGATTGCTGAAGACACAATGCTGTCCAATGAAAAAATTCTGGAGGACAGAGTCATTAACCCATTGTCCACTACAGAAAGTGATTTTTCCAAATTAATACGGTCAATTTCCCGTATTCTTTCTGCTGTCTCAATTTGAGTAACCTTCCAGGCCTCATTGTATGCTGCATATACAGAGGCTGCTATGAAACGCTTATGACGCTGTTTGCGTGGTCCCAGTATGAAATCACGCAAGTCAGCACCATTAGTAAGTAAAGTTAGGTGTTGCTTAATTTCAGGCAGTGTGGAAGTTTGTAGCCATTGAAGGCATAATTTGCCCACACTGTAGGTTGTTATTATCCCTGGGTGATATCTTTGGGGATATCTAGGGTCTGGCCTGGTCATTTTGAAACCCTGTGTTTTATTCAGGAATCTATCTTGACAGTTATTTGTATCTGTGGGCCAGATCAACCATTGTTTCCAATCAGGATGTGTTCTGTTTTGGTTAAGTATATGGTTTATGTCTATTCCTTCATCTGTATCAGAGTTATTGCTAAACATTGTTGGCTTTGGAATAGATAGGTTATTTAAATCTTTGATTTTTGCTAGGCCAAGACAGGTGGTTTGTTGGACGGTGTCATTTAAAAATATCATTTGTTCTGGGATCATGCAGGCTCTAAACAAAGCTTCTATACCCTGTACTTGCCATTCTTTTGTACCCCAAACACTTTTCAAATCAACATGTTTGTCCCAATAATCAAATCCAAAAGTATTCATTTTTTCAAAGAAAGAATCCGAATATATCAATTTTGTGTTGGTTATCATGGTTTTCATCCCTGTCTTGTTTGACAATTTGTAATAAAATGTTTCAGCATTAGTTATGTTAAAACCTGAAAAATATGAATATTTGTCATATACGGTTCTAGAGCTCCCTTTTGGAGGTGTAGCACAATGTTCCCATTGATTATAATTTAAAACATTTCTAGGTTGTGCAGATTTATGCAAGAAATGGTTACCATAGTGGTTATAGCAATACATACTATCATAATTTGTAGAACCTTGCAAATAATCATGTTTTGTAAATTTAGCAGACATTACTAAGTCAGACATCATATTGTTAATACTTTCAAAGTCCCAATCATCAGCAAATGAGTTTGGTTTTGCAAAGTCACTCAAAGAGATCTTGATTTGGTGTGGATATTTCAGGATCTCGACCGGACCATAAATTTCATAGTCAGTGTTGTCCCAGGCTACCCCACCAGGTATTGGAATTGCTGTGAAGTTGGCCGAAGAAAGTTCTGAAGAAAGTTCTCGTTTCTCGACGTGTGAAGATGTGTGTGGTTTGAGGACCAAGTTGATGTTCTGACTTGCTGTGTCCATTTTAGCATATTTTCCCTCAATGAAGCGTCCCAAAGTAAATACCATGATGAGCCAAAGTATGAGGATAAATGCACCAAAACCCACCCAAAAT
Organism: Lissotriton helveticus; assembly: GCF_964261635.1. Classification (NCBI taxonomy): domain Eukaryota; kingdom Metazoa; phylum Chordata; class Amphibia; order Caudata; family Salamandridae; genus Lissotriton; species Lissotriton helveticus. The sequence goes on from NC_136061.1 coordinate 1,271,629,629, forward strand.
TCAATCCATGGAGAAATCAGATATGTTTCTTTTAGTTGTTTCAAAAGTTCCTTCGCTTTGTCTTTAAAGGATTTTGATGATGGCTGTGTCTTTTGTTCGCTGAAACCGTCAGAGGAATCATCGAAGTTGATGAAGTAACCGGATGCAGTTCTGTCAATTGTTCCAATTGGTTCAGGATTTTTGTTTCTTGCATTTTCACTTGGTACTTCTGTATAGATTGGTGTGTCTCTACTAAATGTCTTTATTTGGGTTTTCAGAGGTCTAAGTTCTATTGCATTGTTGCATAGTCCTTGTTGTTCTTCTGTAGGCGTTTCGAATGTGATGAGCCTCTTTGATAGGACCTCTGTACTGGTAGCAAACCTTGGTGTTCTGCTACTTATTGGGAGTCCACTTGGCCTACTGTTTGTTATCGGCCACATGTTGTGGTTTTACCAGGTCGATGGATACAACTCGGTTCTCCTTTTTTCCAGCAAGTGGCGGTAGTACAACTGATCTTGTCCCGTTGACAGACAAGACAGGAACTGCTTTTCTGTAAGAAGGCCCAAATTCCTTCTTTACCGCGATCTTTTCCCTGACTAGATCCCCGACTTTTGGAATCCAGACAGGTCTTGCTGGGACAGGTGGTGATTCTTCAGTGGTTGTTGGCTGTTGTTTCAACTGTATGTTGCTCAGGTCTTTTCTTGTTTTGTTTAAGTCCTGCAAAATAGCCAAACGGTCTTTGACATCAAAGGTTTTTTCTATTACCACTGAAGTCTGACTATCAAGGTCAGAGATCAACATCCTAGTTCCGAATAATAATTCGTACGGACTGAATCCCTTCAGAGAATTTCTTGGCAAGTTATTTAGACTACGTTGGACACTTATTAGATGTTTGACCCACCAAGCTCCCGAACCTAATATCCTTTCTATTATAGATTGCTTTCTGTCTTGGTTTTTTCTTTACACCATCCCATACCCTCAGGAAGGAAGTGAGAAGATTCCCGCTGGGCTGTGCTCATTTGGCCATTCTTTCCCCCCCCCCAGGCTGGATTGCCTGAGAAAAAGAAAAAAATGGTCGAACGTAGCATGCTCTTAGCGTATATGCCATTTAGACTCGCAAATCTTGTATAACAGTCCGGACGTCAGCCGATTGCTGTGGATCTACATTATAAGTGGAACTAGCCTGTGTATGTTAATCGCAAGCCATTCTTTTTAGTGGAGATGTTATCTGCCTTGATACGACGAGGTATTAAACTGCTTCTCTCCCCACTGCGATCTCTGTTGCAGTTTGGGCAGTTTTTTACAAACATGGTGTAGTGCAGGCTCATGCCTGGCCACCAGTACCGTGATTGTAATTCTTTCAGAGAATCTTTTAATTTAAGGTGTCTGTGACCCTCGCCCATGTGTGCGTCTGCGATTAACAAGTGTCTCCTGTCCATGTTTGGAATCACTCTATCCCCCACTCCAGGGATTCGAGCAAAAGGGACGGAGTTTGCATCGATTATGTATGTATAATTGAGTGGATAGTTGATCGGTAACGCTGAGCAGTCGCCTTTTGATGACGTTTTCACCGCCAGCAATGTTTCACCGTCAATGTATTTTAATGTACGCTTTTTTCGATCTACGGGAGCCGATTTAGTGGCTGCCGCTGCGGCTGTCTCAGCCAATGAATTCCCCACAACGTGAACGCCATCACGTTGATGACTCAGTGAGTGAGTCACGTGAGTCTTTGGTAGTTCTTTCTTCAAAAGAGCTATTTGTTCCCAGAGAAGTCTCTGCTTTATTGGTGCATCTGTGTCATCTTTGTAACCGTTCTGAATCCATGTCTGCAAATCCTTGTTATATGCTTTGACGCAGAAATATGAATCTGACACTATAAGCGTCGGGAATTCGCGATCCGCATTATCTAGCGCCACTTTCAAAGCTAATATTTCAGTTTGCAGTTCTGAATTAGTTTCTACTGAGTGTGATTTTGTTAATAGAGGTCTTAGTTTACCTCCGTGCCACACTTCTTTTGTAATCTCACATGTGGGATTGTATGCATGTTCTCCCCAAACGGAGGGTTGAGCATGTCCGTCTGTATAGATTACACAGGCGTAATGTCTTAGAGGCAGAATGTCGATTGGCAGAGGATACGTTTTTTCATATTTTAGATTTTTTAATTCTTCTAGTTCTTAAAAGACTGTCAACCAGGCAATACTTGATAATTCATATCCTCCGTACCGAATTTTCAGATGGGCAATTCTGGACTTTTTGAAGTTGAATTTGTAACCCTCTGCAGCGAAACCAAGTATTATGGTGTTCACTCTTTTCAAGTGAGTTTCCAAGTCATCATCTGTTAAGTAAATGTCATCGACATAAGATAATGCTTCATCATCATATTGTTGTAGTAATTCTGTTACTCTCGCTGAGAATACCCCCGGGCTATTCTTGTACCCCTGGGCTAACCGACAGAATTGTTTTTGAGTGCCATTTACTGAGAATGCAGTTAAATATCTGCTCTCTGGTGCTATGTTTTGACAAAAGAATCCGTTGGAGATGTCCAAGGTTGTTTTGTATTTTTTGCGCACTATGTTATTCATTAGTGCAGCACTGTGTGAGTTTTGCACTGCAAAAGTTTTGCAACATGTGTTAAGGTGTCGGTAATCCAAAACTAGACGGTACGAATTGTCTGGTTTGGAGACCGGAAACAAAGGATTGTTCATTTGTGAGGTGCAAGTTTCAATCACCCCTTGGTATTCTAGCTGATCTAGTATTTCATTTACTTGTTTTTTAGCTTCTTGCTTAATTGGGTACTGCCTTTGTGCAGTTGGTTGTGATTTTAGCTGGACTTTGTGAGGAGGAGAATCCTCATCCCATCCTACGTGATTTTTATATAAAGCAGGTGCTAAGGCCACTGCCCACTTTCTAGCAAGTGTGTATTTTTTATGAATCGGTATTTGATTCGAGAAGGCAGGCATAATTACTTCTTCGCCATGAGGGCACTCCCTGACAAACTCCGGTGGCCAGTCTTTTTCAGCTAGAAGGATGTCATAGCCCTTGGATAGGTTATCCCAAAATAGTCCCCTTATTTTCCTAGTCTTATCTCCCTCTATACGTAATGTTATCTCGTATATTTTGTGGGGCTTGCTAACTCTGGTATCTGCAGTTTCCACTTGAAGGTATTCATTCGTGTCCACTGTCTCCAGATGATTCATAAGGACTTTGCGAGCTATGCTCACCTCTGCTGCGCTGTCTAGCATTGTCTGAGCCCACTCTCCGTTTTTCAATTGTGTCCTCAGTATTCTCGGCATTGTTAACTACCTTGATACTGGCTACCTTCTTTTTTGGAAATTGTGATTTCTTTTTCAGTTGAGCAGGTTCCTTGTCTTTGGACTTGGCGTGCTCTTCTGATCGTCCTCTTCTTTCCGATTTCTGCGAGGAATTCTGAAAAGATTGAGAGGGACGTGTATCAATGTCTTGATATCTATCAGGTTTTTTAATATTATCCCTATTTCTAAGGTTATATCTATTCCCAGAGGGTTCACTCTGAGGTGACCTTTGTCTCGGGTTTGGAGATTTCTCTCTTCGCCTAGGAGACCTTCCTCTGGACTGGAATTTCTTTTCTTTTGGATTGGATTGTTTGTTCCCATCCCAGTTCTTTTTAGGTGAAGTATTATAATTATTAAAAAACATTTTTTCTGGACTTGTAGTCAGTTGCGGTTTTACTGGTATTCCACCTAGACTATCTCTGCCTAGTTCTTCATAGGATTTTTCTATGATTCTGGCAATTTCAGCTGGTTGGTCTGCTATATCTGTCTCTTTTAACCTCTGGCGGATCGCCACGTTTGCTGCTTCACCCTTTATGTTGGCTAGTAATATAGCCGAGACCTGCTTGAAGTCTTTCAGTAATTTCATACCAAGAGTTAAAGCAGGTTCTGGACCATATTCATCTTGAATTTGTTTTAGCACATCTGGTATTACCGAAATGGATGGAACACCGTGCGTTTTTGTGTAGATGGAAGCAAAGACTGTACCCCAAGTGTCACAGTCCTCAATGTGTGGTGCGATTCCCATTGGGAGACATATAGTCAGAATCCTGTGTTTCTCTAGCGGGGTGGTGTCAGGAAACACCGCCTCTATTTGGGTGATTTTCTGTGCCAACCAGAATGGTATCTGTTCCCTTTTAGCTGGAACCTTACCTAGGCAGGATTGGATGTTCTGTGGTGTAATTTTATTTGTGTTCCCCTGGTGAGAGGTCAGCTGTGGTAGTTTAATCGCTGGCTGAATTGTAGAAGTCCGCATTACATACTGAACTAATTGTCTGTGAATTTTTAGTAGTTGTTTTAGCTGTATTAATAGCTCTGGTGCAGTCATCTCGTCGATGTCTGGATGTGGTGTGTATCCGGCTAAGACCGGCCACGTTGCTCCTGGTCTTCCTAAAGGACCGAGCCTTGTAATGTGATTATTATGTTTTAGGGCGCCATCAAATAAGAGCAAATGCTCTTGGAATTTGAGTGGTACTTCCACCTCCTCGAAAGGAGTGTACGTTTCAGGAGGTTCCTCTACTTTGTAATAGTGGAAGTACTTTGTTACAGCATTTGCTGCTGGAAAATGTATCCATGTATAGTATACCTCTGTCTGCCGATATTCGTGTGCCTCAATTACGAATATGACTGTGCCACCTCTAGGTGTCAGTCCATTTTCTATAAGTTTTAAGGTTATAGATCTCCTTTTGGCGACCTGGATGAGTATTATATCCGGGTCTGCTGTTTGCATGGTAGCATCAGCATCTGCTATTTCAGTAGCTAATCTAATTGCCTCTCTTTCTCCATCACTGTCTCCCATTTTACTGACAGGATGGTATTATTTTTATTTGCAGATCAGGTTTCTTTATGGAAACAGAGATTAGATGCACAATATTCTGGAACTGTTTTATCCTTCAACGTTGACTAGACCAAGAACCGTACATAGGAGTTCCCTCCTGCGAGGTTTTGGAGGATATAATAACCTTTCACCCACTCCAGACGTCTTTGGAGTATTTGGGAAAAGGGGTCTGAGTGAGAAAGCACGACTGAGTTACTCTAAATGTCTTACGTTAGTTTTATCGCCCTTTCCAAACGCGTTGGGCGCCATGTAGTGTAGTTCCTATTTTCCCAATAGGCTCTGCGCATTGGAATAGTACCTACAGCAGTAAAGGCCTAGGCCAGACGTTAACTAGGTCTACTACTGTCGATACTAGACTTAATTTTTGGGTTTGCCAGCTAAGCTCAGAGTTCGCTAGAAACTTTCTCGAATGTTCAAGGAAGGATTAACTTCCCTGATTAGACAAGAAGGGATTTAGTTTCTGACAACCATAGAACATGACAACTTTGCTCTCCCCTAATCAAGAGTCAATCTCGAGAGTCGTGTGAGCACAAGGCAATTATTTTACTCAGTCAGTACGTGCATTCTTAGTCTCATCAGAATGTAGAGAAAAGGAAGAGACGGGCGTGTTCAATAAAAGGTGTTATTTATTGATCAGTCTCTTTTCTCGTACAAGAGAAATGGATCGATATTATTGCGATACTTATAGTTAAGTAAAGTGCATACATTAGAAGCAATAGTATAAAATAATACTGTAAAAACATTGATATGGTTTCTGAGCCATATGATGTTTAAAATGATTAAAATATATTTACATACACATATACATTTGACTAAACGTACTCAACTGGTGTTTCTAAATACGCCTACCCCGTGTACCTGACCTAAGTCTAATGCGTGGGCGGGAATAGAAAGTTACAGTTTAAGTTAAGTTTGTTTTTGCCAAGTGAATAACTAAAGAATTCTCTAGGAGGGGTTATTCAGTTCTGTACCTGGAATTTAGGATGAATGAGGAATGGTATCTCTTTCTCTGCTCTCGATATTCCAGGCTGCCTGCGAGGGCTACCCGGAAGCGCCGGTGCTGGGTCTCTCGGCTTGAGATAGCAGCGCGTCTCTCAGCGCGTCAGGAAGGCGGGGCTGCTGCCTGCGGGGTCTGCTTCTGCTCTCGGCTTCGGCAAGTATGGCTGCTCCGTCTTGTCACCACGCGTGTGTTTTGCATAGGGCAAGATCGGCAATATTTATACCTTAAAGGTGCCGGGATTGACGTAAGGATGGACATAGGTACGTCAATAAAGATGTCATACGACTTGCTCGTTAGCACATTCTTTACTAAAGTTCTCTGTGAAATCAAAACAATGGCCGCACGGATTATCCAGGTTGTCATAGGTTTGATTTGTTATGAGAACGTCGTATGCCTTATCAGGGGCTGGAGGGATATCGCTTGTCTAATTAGATCTCAAGCGTTATGACCTAATCAGATAACACGTTCCTGTGCCGTAGTGTGACTGCGTCAGATAACGGTATCTGCATCATGGGGAATTTCTTGCCTCATGGGCTGACTGTTAGTTAACTAGCTAGGTAGTTTAACCAGAATAGGGTCAGGAATAGGGGGATCGATTCAGAACCTATAGAAATACACGACAAAACCATTTGGAGGCATTTAATGTTCAAGCAAAAACAGCAGATTTTTGCTAAAAGAGATAGCACCCCCCATTACGGCATGCTTCAGAAAGGTGAAAAATGGTCCGTTTTCAAATGTTTTATTTTTGAACCTCAGTTCACATTTGTAGGTGGATCATCAGTTTTAGAGCTAAAATTAGCATGTTTAAAGTGAATTTCATGCTTCTAGGGGCCCTAAACACAACATTTGTGGAATGGTTAAAAGTGCATGAAAATGGCCAATTTACTCACTCTGACGTCTCAAAAAGTGTTTCTTCACCCCGAGAAGTGAATTAAAAACCATTTGGAGGCATTTAATGTTCAAGCAAAAACAGCTGATTTTTGACAAAAGAGATAACACCCCCCATTACGTCATGCTTCAGAAAGGTGAAAAATGGTCGGTTTTCAAATGTTTTATTTTTGAACGTCAGTTCACATTTGTAGGAGGATCATCAGTTTTAGAGCTAAAATTAGCATGTTTATAGTGATTTTCATGCTTCCTGGGGCCCTAAACACAACATTTGTGGAATGGTTAAAAGTGCATGAAAATGCCCAATTTTCTCACTCTGAGGTCTCAAAAAGTGTTTCTTCACCCCGGGAAGTGAATTAAATACCATTTGGAGGCATTTAATGTTCAAGCAAAAACGGCTGATTTTTGACAAAAGAGATAACACCCCCCCATTACGTAATGCTGCAGAAAGGTGAAAAATGGTCCGCTTTCAAATGTTTTATTTTTGAACATCAGTTCAGATTTGTAGGTAGATCATCAGTTTAAGAGCTAAAATTAGCATGTTTACAGTGATTTTCATGCTTCCAGGGGCCCTAAACACATTTGTGGAATGGTTAAAAGTGCATGAAAATGGCCAATTTACTCACTCTGAGGTCTCAAAAAGTGTTTATTCACCCCGGGAAGTAAATGAAATACCATTTGGAGGCATTTAATGTTCAAGCAAAAACGGCTGATTTTTGACAAAAGAGATAACACCCCCCCATTACGTCATGCTTCAGAAAGGTGAAAAATGGTCCACTTTCAAATGTTTTATTTTTGAATGTCAGTTCACATTTGTAGGTACATCATCAGTTTTAGAGCTAAAATTAGCATGGTTAAAGTGATTTTCATGCTTCCAGGGGCCCGGGAAGTCAATTAAAAACCATATAGAGGCATTTAATGTTCAAGCAAAAACAGCTGATTTTTGACAAAAGAGATAACACCCCCCCATTACGTCATGCTTCAGAAAGGTGAAATATGGTCCGTTTTCAAATGTTTTATTTTTGAACGTCAGTTCACATTTGTAGGTGGATCATCAGTTTTAGAGCTAAAATTAGCATGTTTAAAGTGAATTTCATGCTTCTAGGGGCCCTAAACACAACATTTGTGGAATGGTTAAAAGTGCATGAAAATGGCCAATTTTCTCACTCTGAGGTCTCAAAAAGTGTTTCTTCACTCCGGGAAGTGAATTAAAAACCATTTGGAGGCATTTAAATTTCAAGCAAAAACAGCAGATTTTTGACAAAAGAGATAACACCCCCCCATTACGTCATGCTTCAGAAAGGTGCAAAATGGTCCAGTTTCAAATATTTTATTTTTGAAAGTCAGTTCAAATTTGTAGGTGGATCATCAGTTTTAGAGCTAAAATTAGCATGTTTAAAGTGATTTTCATGCTTCCAGGGGCCCTAAATGCAAGATTTTTGGGATGGTTGAAAGTGCATGAAAATGGCAAATTTGCTCACTCTCATTTCTCAAAAAGTGTTTCTTCACCCCGGGAAGTGAACTAAATAACATTTGGGGGCATTTAATGTTCAAGCAAAAAAGGCTGATTCTTGACAAAAGAGATAACACCCCCCCCCCATTACGTCTTGCTTCAGAAAGGTGAAAAATGGTCCATTTTTAAATGTTTTATTTTTGAATGTCAGTTCATATTTGTAGGTAGATCATCAGTTTTAGAGCTAAAATTAGCATGTTTAAAGTGATGTTCATGCTTCCAGGGGCCCGTGAAGTGAATTAAAAACCATTTGGAGGCATTTAATGTTCAAGCAAAAACAGCAGATTTTTGACAAAAGAGATAACACCCCCCATTACGTCATGCTTCAGAAAGGTGAAAAATGGTCCGCTTTCAAATGTTTTATTTTTGCACGTCAGTTCACATTTGTAGGTAGATCATCAGTTTTAGAGCTAAAATTAGCATGTTTAAAGTGATTTTCATGCTTCCAGGGGCCCTAAACACAACATTTGTGTAATGGTTAAAAGTGCATGAAAATGGCCAATTTACTCACTCTGAGGTCTCAAAAAGTATTTCTTCACCCCGGGAAGTGAATTAAATACCATTTGGAGGCATTTAATGTTCAAGCAAAAACAGCTGATTTTTGCTAAAAGAGATAGCACCCCCCATTACGGCATGCTTCAGAAAGGTGAAAAATGGTCAGTTTTCAAATGTTTTATTTTTGAACCTCAGTTCACATTTGTAGGTGGATCATCAGTTTTAGAGCTAAAATTAGCATGTTTAAAGTGAATTTCATGCTTCTAGGGGCCCTAAACACATTTGTGGAATGGTTAAAAGTGCATGAAAATGGCCAATTTACTCACTCTGAGGTCTCAAAAAGTGTTTCTTCAATCCGGGAAGTAAATTAAATACCGTTTGGAGGCATTTAATGTTCAAGCAAAAACGGCTGATTTTTGACAAAAGAGATAACACCCCCCCATTACGTCATGCTTCAGAAAGGTGAAAAATGGTCCGCTTTCAAATGTTTTATTTTTGAACGTCAGTTCACATTTGTAGGTAGATCATCAGTTTTAGAGCTAAAATTAGCATGTTTAAAGTGATTTTCATGCTTCCAGGGGCCCTAAACACAACATTTGTGTAATGGTTAAAAGTGCATGAAAATGGCCAATTTACTCACTCTGAGGTCTCAAAAAGTGTTTCTTCACACCGGGAAGTGAATTAAATACCATTTGGAGGCATTTAATGTTCAAGCAAAAACGGCAGATTTTTGACAAAAGAGATAACACCCCCCCATTACGTCTTGCTTCAGAAAGGTGAAAAATGGTCCATTTTTAAATGTTTTATTTTTGAATGTCAGTTCACATTTGTAGGTTGATCATCAGTTTTAGAGCTAAAATTAGCATGTTTAAAGTGATTTTCATGCTTCCAGGGCCCCGTGAAGTGAATTAAAAAACATTTGGAGGCATTTAATGTTCAAGCAAAAACAGCAGATTTTTGACAAAAGAGATAACACCCACCCATTACGTCATGCTTCCGAAAGGTGCAAAATGGTCCGTTTTCAAATGTTTTATTTTTGAATGTCAGTTCACATTTGTAGGTAGATCATCAGTTTTAGAGCTAAAATTAGCATGTTTAAAGTGATTTTCATGCTTCCAGGGGCCCGTGAAGTGAATTAAAAACCATTTGGAGGCATTTAATGTTCAAGCAAAAACAGCAGATTTTTGCTAAAAGAGATAGCACCCCCCATTACGGCATGCTTCAGAAAGGTGAAAAATGGTCCATTTTCAAATGTTTTATTTTTGAACCTCAGTTCACATTTGTAGGTGGATCATCAGTTTTAGAGCTAAAATTAGCATGTTTAAAGTGAATTTCATGCTTCTAGGGGCCCTAAACACAACATTTGTGGAATGGTTAAAAGTGCATGAAAATGGCCAATTTACTCACTCTGAGGTCTCAAAAAGTGTTTCTTTACTCCGGGAAGTAAATTAAATACCATTTGGAGGCATTTAATGTTCAAGCAAAAACGGCTGATTTTTGACAAAAGAGATAACACCCCCCATTACGTCATGCTTCAGAAAGGTGAAAAATGGTCCGCTTTCAAATGTTTTATTTTTTGAACGTCAGTTCACATTTGTAGGTAGATCATCAGTTTTAGAGCTAAAATTAGCATGTTTAAAGTGATTTTCATGCTTCCAGGGGCCCTAAACACAACATTTGTGGAATGGTTAAAAGTGCATGAAAATGGCCAATTTACTCACTCTGACGTCTCAAAAAGTGTTTCTTCACCCCGGGAAGTGAATTAAAAACCATTTGGAGTCATTTAATGTTCAAGCAAAAACAGCTGATTTTTGACAAAAGAGATAACACCCCCCATTACGTCATGCTTCAGAAAGGTGAAAAATTGGTCGGTTTTCAAATGTTTTATTTTTGAACGTCAGTTCACATTTGTAGGAGGATCATCAGTTTTAGAGCTAAAATTAGCATGTTTGCAGTGATTTTCATGCTTCCAGGGGCCCTAAACACAACATTTGTGGAATGGTTAAAAGTGCATGAAAATGCCCAATTTTCTCACTCTGAGGTCTCAAAAAGTGTTTCTTTACCCCGGGAAGTGAATTAAATACCATTTGGAGGCATTTAATGTTCAAGCAAAAACGGCTGATTTTTGACAAAAGAGATAACACCCCCCCATTACGTAATGCTGCAGAAAGGTGAAAAATGGTCCGCTTTCAAATGTTTTATTTTTGAACATCAGTTCAGATTTGTAGGTAGATCATCAGTTTTAGAGCTAAAATTAGCATGTTTACAGTGATTTTCATGCTTCCAGGGGCCCTAAACACATTTGTGGAATGGTTAAAAGTGCATGACAATGGCCAATTTACTCACTCTGAGGTCTCAAAAAGTGTTTATTCACCCCGGGAAGTAAATGAAATACCATTTGGAGGCATTTAATGTTCAAGCAAAAACAGCTGATTTTTGCTAAAAGAGATAGCACCCCCCATTACGGCATGCTTCAGAAAGGTGAAAAATGGTCAGTTTTCAAATGTTTTATTTTTGAACCTCAGTTCACATTTGTAGGTGGATCATCAGTTTTAGAGCTAAAATTAGCATGTTTAAAGTGAATTTCATGCTTCTAGGGGCCCTAAACACATTTGTGGAATGGTTAAAAGTGCATGAAAATGGCCAATTTACTCACTCTGAGGTCTCAAAAAGTGTTTCTTCAGTCCGGGAAGTAAATTAAATACCGTTTGGAGGCATTTAATGTTCAAGCAAAAACGGCTGATTTTTGACAAAAGAGATAACACCCCCCCATTACGTCATGCTTCAGAAAGGTGAAAAATGGTCCGCTTTCAAATGTTTTATTTTTGAACGTCAGTTCACATTTGTAGGTAGATCATCAGTTTTAGAGCTAAAATTAGCATGTTTAAAGTGATTTTCATGCTTCCAGGGGCCCTAAACACAACATTTGTGTAATGGTTAAAAGTGCATGAAAATGGCCAATTTACTCACTCTGAGGTCTCAAAAAGTGTTTCTTCACAACGGGAAGTGAATTAAATACCATTTGGAGGCATTTAATGTTCAAGCAAAAACGGCAGATTTTTGACAAAAGAGATAACACCCCCCCATTACGTCTTGCTTCAGAAAGGTGAAAAATGGTCCATTTTTAAATGTTTTATTTTTGAATGTCAGTTCACATTTGTAGGTTGATCATCAGTTTTAGAGCTAAAATTAGCATGTTTAAAGTGATTTTCATGCTTCCAGGGCCCCGTGAAGTGAATTAAAAACCATTTGGAGGCATTTAATGTTCAAGCAAAAACAGCAGATTTTTGACAAAAGAGATAACACCCACCCATTACATCATGCTTCCGAAAGGTGCAAAATGGTCCGTTTTCAAATGTTTTATTTTTGAATGTCAGTTCACATTTGTAGGTAGATCATCAGTTTTAGAGCTAAAATTAGCATGTTTAAAGTGATTTTCATGCTTCCAGGGGCCCGTGAAGTGAATTAAAAACCATTTGGAGGCATTTAATGTTCAAGCAAAAACAGCAGATTTTTGCTAAAAGAGATAGCACCCCCCATTACGGCATGCTTCAGAAAGGTGAAAAATGGTCCATTTTCAAATGTTTTATTTTTGAACCTCAGTTCACATTTGTAGGTGGATCATCAGTTTTAGAGCTACAATTAGCATGTTTAAAGTGAATTTCATGCTTCTAGGGGCCCTAAACACAACATTTGTGGAATGGTTAAAAGTGCATGAAAATGGCCAATTTACTCACTCTGAGGTCTCAAAAAGTGTTTCTTTACTCCGGGAAGTAAATTAAATACCATTTGGAGGCATTTAATGTTCAAGCAAAAACGGCTGATTTTTGACAAAAGAGATAACACCCCCCATTACGTCATGCTTCAGAAAGGTGAAAAATGGTCCGCTTTCAAATGTTTTATTTTTTGAACGTCAGTTCACATTTGTAGGTAGATCATCAGTTTTAGAGCTAAAATTAGCATGTTTAAAGTGATTTTCATGCTTCCAGGGGCCCTAAACACAACATTTGTGGAATGGTTAAAAGTGCATGAAAATGGCCAATTTACTCACTCTGACGTCTCAAAAAGTGTTTCTTCACCCCGGGAAGTGAATTAAAAACCATTTGGAGTCATTTAATGTTCAAGCAAAAACAGCTGATTTTTGACAAAAGAGATAACACCCCCCATTACGTCATGCTTCAGAAAGGTGAAAAATGGTCGGTTTTCAAATGTTTTATTTTTGAACGTCAGTTCACATTTGTAGGAGGATCATCAGTTTTAGAGCTAAAATTAGCATGTTTGCAGTGATTTTCATGCTTCCAGGGGCCCTAAACACAACATTTGTGGAATGGTTAAAAGTGCATGAAAATGCCCAATTTTCTCACTCTGAGGTCTCAAAAAGTGTTTCTTCACCCCGGGAAGTGAATTAAATACCATTTGGAGGCATTTAATGTTCAAGCAAAAACGGCTGATTTTTGACAAAAGAGATAACACCCCCCCATTACGTAATGCTGCAGAAAGGTGAAAAATGGTCCGCTTTCAAATGTTTTATTTTTGAACATCAGTTCAGATTTGTAGGTAGATCATCAGTTTTAGAGCTAAAATTAGCATGTTTACAGTGATTTTCATGCTTCCAGGGGCCCTAAACACATTTGTGGAATGGTTAAAAGTGCATGAAAATGGCCAATTTACTCACTCTGAGGTCTCAAAAAGTGTTTATTCACCCCGGGAAGTAAATGAAATACCATTTGGAGGCATTTAATGTTCAAGCAAAAACGGCTGATTTTTGACAAAAGAGATAACACCCCCCATTACGTCTTGCTTCAGAAAGGTGAAAAATGGGCCATTTTCAAATGTTTTATTTTTGAATGTCAGTTCACATTTGTAGGTAGATCATCAGTTTTAGAGCTAAAATTAGCATGTTAAAAGTGATTTTCATGCTTCCAGGGGCCCTAAACACATTTGTGGAATGGTTAAAAGTGCATGAAAATGGCCAATTTACTCACTCTGAGGTCTCAAAAAGTGTTTATTCACCCCGGGAAGTAAATGAAATACCATTTGGAGGCATTTAATGTTCAAGCAAAAACGGCTGATTTTTGACAAAAGAGATAACACCCCCCATTACGTCATGCTTCAGAAAGGTGAAAAATGGTCCACTTTCAAATGTTTTATTTTTGAATGTCAGTTCACATTTGTAGGTACATCATCAGTTTTAGAGCTAAAATTAGCATGTTTAAAGTGATTTTCATGCTTCCAGGGGCCCGGGAAGTCAGTTAAAAACCATATAGAGGCATTTAATGTTAAAGCAAAAACAGCTGATTTTTGACAAAAGAGATAACACCCCCCCATTACGTCATGCTTCAGAAAGGTGAAATATGGTCTGTTTTCAAATGTTTTATTTTTGAACGTCAGTTCACATTTGTAGGTGGATCATCAGTTTTAGAGCTAAAATTAGCATGTTTAAAGTGAATTTCATGCTTCTAGGGGCCCTAAACACAACATTTGTGGAATGGTTAAAAGTGCATGAAAATGGCCAATTTACTCACTCTGAGGTCTCAAAAAGTGTTTCTTCACCCCGGGAAGTAAATTAAATACCATTTGGAGGCATTTAATGTTCAAGCAAAAACGGCTGATTTTTGACAAAAGAGATAACACCCCCATTACGTCATGCTTCAGAAAGGTGAAAAATGGTCCGTTTTCAAATGTTTTATTTTTGCACGTCAGTTCACATTTGTAGGTAGATCATCAGTTTTAGAGCTAAAATTAGCATGTTTAAAGTGATTTTCATGCTTCCAGGGGCCCGTGAAGTGAATTAAAAACCATTTGGAGGCATTTAATGTTCAAGCAAAAACGGCTGATTTTTGACAAAAGAGATAACACCCCCCCCATTACGTCATGCTTCAGAAAGGTGAAAAATGGTCGGTTTTCAAATGTTTTATTTTTGAACGTCAGTTCACATTTGTAGGAGGATCATCAGTTTTAGAGCTAAAATTAGCATGTTTACAGTGATTTTCATGCTTCCAAGGGCCCTAAACACAACATTTGTGGAATGGTTAAAAGTGCATGAAAATGGCCAATTTACTCACTCTGAGGTCTCAAAAAGTGTTTCTTCAACCCGGAAAGTGAATTAAATACCATTTGGAGGCATTTAATGTTCAAGCAAAAACGGCTGATTTTTTACAAAAGAGATAACACCCCCCCATTACGTCATGCTTCAGAAAGGTGAAAAATGGTCCGCTTTCAAATGGTTTTTTTTTTAACGTCAGTTCAGATTTGTAGGTAGATCATCAGTTTTAGAGCTAAAATTAGCCTGTTTACAGTGATTTTCATGCTTCCAGGGGCCCTAAACACAACATTTGTGGAATGGTTAAAAGTGCATGAAAATGGCCAATTTTCTCACTCTGAGGTCTCAAAAAGTGTTTCTTCACTCCGGGAAGTGAATTAAAAACCATTTGGAGGCATTTAATTTTCAAGCAAAAACAGCAGATTTTTGACAAAAGAGATAACACCCACCCATTACGTCATGCTTCAGAAAGATGCAAAATGGTCCGTTTTCAAATGTTTTATTTTTGAATGTCAGTTCACATTTGTAGGTAGATCATCAGTTTTAGAGCTAAAATTAGCATGTTTAAAGTGATTTTCATGCTTCCAGGGGCCCGTGAAGTGAATTAAAAACCATTTGGAGGCATTTAATGTTCAAGCAAAAACAGCAGATTTTTGCTAAAAGAGATAGCACCCCCCATTACGGCATGCTTCAGAAAGGTGAAAAATGGTCCGTTTTCAAATGTTTTATTTTTTAACCTCAGTTCACATTTGTAGGTGGATCATCAGTTTTAGAGCTAAAATTAGCATGTTTAAAGTGAATTTCATGCTTCTAGGGGCCCTAAACACAACATTTGTGGAATGGTTAAAAGTGCATGAAAATGGCCAATTTACTCACTCTGAGGTCTCAAAAAGTGTTTCTTTACTCCGGGAAGTAAATTAAATACCATTTGGAGGCATTTAATGTTCAAGCAAAAACGGCTGATTTTTGACAAAAGAGATAACACCCCCATTACGTCATGCTTCAGAAAGGTGAAAAATGTTTCCTTTCCAAATGTTGCATTTTTGAACTTCATCTCACATTTGGAGGTGGATCATCACTGTTAGAGCTAAAATGAGCATGTTTACGGTGATTTTCATGCTTCCAGGGGCCCTAAATGCAAGATTTTTGGGATGGTTAAAAGTGCATGAAAATGGCAAATTTACTCACTCTCAGTTCTCAAAAAGTGTTTCTTCACCCCGGGAAGTGAACTAAATACCATTTGGAGGCATTTAATGTTCAAGCAAAAAATGGCTGATTTTTGACAAAAGAGATAACACCCCTCCATTACGTCATGCTTCAGAAAGGTGAAAAATGGTCTATTTTCAAATGTTGCATTTCTGAACGTCAGTTCACATTTGTACGTGGATCATCACTTTAACAGCTAAAATGAGCATATTAAAAGTGATTTTCATGCTTCCAGGAGCCATAAACGCAAGCTTTGTGGAATGGTTAAAAGTGCAGGAAAATGGCCAATTTACTAACTCTGAGGTCTCAAAAAGTGTTACTTCACCCCGGGGAGTGAACTAAATACCATTTGGAGGCATTTAATGTTCAAGCAAAAACGGCTGATTTTTGACAAAAGAGATAACACCCCCATTACGTCATGCTTCAGAAAGGTGAAAAATGGTCCATTTTCAAATGTTGCATTTCTGAACGTCAGTTCACATTTGTAGGTGGATCATCACTTTAACAGCTAAAATGAGCATTTTAAAAGTGATTTTCATGCTTACAGGAGCCATAAACGCAAGCTTTGTGGAATGGTTAAAAGTGCAGGAAAATGGCCAATTTACTCACTCTGAGGTCTCAAAAAGTGTTTCTTCACCCCAGGGAGTGAACTAAATACCATTTGGAGGCATTTAATGTTCAAGCAAAAACGGCTGATTTTTGACAAAAGAGATAACACCCCCATTACGTCATGCTTCAGAAAGGTGAAAAATGGTCCGTTTTCAAATGTTGCATTTCTGAGCTGCAGTTCACATTTGTAGGGGGATTATCAGTTTTAGAGCTAAAATTAGCATGTTTAAAGTGATTTTAATGCTTCCAGGGGCTATAAACGCAAGATTTTTGGAATGGTTAAAAGGGCACGAAAATGGCCAATTTACTCACTCTGAGATCTCAAAAAGTGCTTCTTCACCCCCGGAAGTGAACTAAATACCGTTTGGAAGCATACCCACACATTACGTCATGCTTCAGAAAGGTGAAAAAAGGTCCATTTTTAAATGTTGCATTTCTGAACTTCAGTTCACATTTGTAGGTGTATTATTACTTTTAGAGCTAAAGTTAGCATGTTTAAAGTGATTTTCATGCTTCCAGGGGCCATAAACGCAAGATTTGTGGAATGGCTAAAAGTGCATGAAAATGGCCAATATACTCACTCTGAGGTCTCAAAAGGAGCTTCTTCACCCCGGGAAGTGAACTAAATACCATTTGGAGGCATTTAATGTTCAAGGAAAAACGGCTGATTTTTGACAAAAGAGATAACACACCCCATTACGTCATGCTTCAGAAAGGTGAAAAATGTTCCCTTTCCAAATGTTGCATTTTTGAACTTGATCTCACATTTGGAGGTGGATCATCACTGTTAGAGCTAAAATGAGCATGTTTAAGGTGATTTTCATGCTTTCAGGGGCCATAAACGCAAGAGTTGGTGAGCGGTTAAAAGTGCAGGAAAATGGCAAATTTACTCATTCCGAGGTCTCAAAAAGTGTTTCTTCACCCCGGGAAATGAACTAAATACCATTCGGAGGCATTTAATGTTCAATCAAAAACTGCTGATTTTGACAAAATTGATAATACCCACCCATTACGTCATGCTTCAGAAAGGTGAAAAATGGTCCATTTTCAAATGTTGCATTTCTGAACGTCAGTTCTTATTTGTAGGTAGATTATCACTTTTAGAGCTAAAATTAGCATGTGTAAAGTGATTTTCATGCTTCCAGTGGCCATAAACGCAAGATTTGTGGAATAGCTAAGGTGCATGAAAATGGCCAATTTACTCACTCTGAGGTCTCAAAAAGTGTTTCTTCACCCCGGGAAATAAACTAAATACCATTTGGAGGCATTTAATGTTCAAGAAAAAACTGCTGATTTTTGACAAAAGAGATAACACCCCCCATTACGTCATGCTTCAGAAAGGTGAAAAATGGTCCATTTTCAAATGTTGCATTTCTGAAGGTCAGTTCACATTTTTAGGTGGATTATCACTTTTAGAGCTAAAATTAGCATGTTTAAAGTGATTTTCATGCTTCCAGGGGCCATAAACGCAAGATTTGTGGAATGGCTAAAAGTGCATGAAAATGGCCAATTTACTCACTCTGAGGTCTCAAAAGGAGCTTCTTCACCCCGGGAAGTGAACTAAATACCATTTGGAGGCATTTAATGTTCAAGGAAAAAGTGCTGATTTTTGACAAAAGAGATAACACACCTCATTACGTCATGCTTCAGAAAGGTGAAAAATGTTCCCTTTCGAAATGTTGCATTTTTGAACTTCATCTCACATTTGGAGGTGGATCATCACTGTTAGAGCTAAAATGAGCATGTTTAAGGTGATTTTCATGCTTCCAGGGGCCCTAAATGCAAGATTTTTGGGATGGTTGAAAGTGCATGAAAATGGCAAATTTGCTCACTCTCATTTCTCAAAAAGTGTTTCTTCACCCCGGGAAGTGAACTAAATAACATTTGGGGGCATTTAATGTTCAAGCAAAAAAGGCTGATTCTTGACAAAAGAGATAACACCCCCCCCATTACGTCTTGCTTCAGAAAGGTGAAAAATGGTCCATTTTTAAATGTTTTATTTTTGAATGTCAGTTCATATTTGTAGGTAGATCATCAGTTTTAGAGCTAAAATTAGCATGTTTAAAGTGATGTTCATGCTTCCAGGAGCCCATGAAGTGAATTAAAAACCATTTGGAGGCATTTAATGTTCAAGCAAAAACAGCAGATTTTTGACAAAAGAGATAACACCCCCCATTACGTCATGCTTCAGAAAGGTGAAAAATGGTCAGTTTTCAAATGTTTTATTTTTGCACGTCAGTTCACATTTGTAGGTAGATCATCAGTTTTAGAGCTAAAATTAGCATGTTTAAAGTGATTTTCATGCTTCCAGGGGCACTAAACACAACATTTGTGTAATGGTTAAAAGTGCATGAAAATGGCCAATTTACTCACTCCGAGGTCTCAAAAAGTATTTCTTCACCCCGGGAAGTGAATTAAATACCATTTGGAGGCATTTAATGTTCAAGCAAAAACAGCTGATTTTTGCTAAAAGAGATAGCACCCCCCATTACGGCATGCTTCAGAAAGGTGAAAAATGGTCCGTTTTCAAATGTTTTATTTTTGAACCTCAGTTCACATTTGTAGGTGGATCATCAGTTTTAGAGCTAAAATTAGCATGTTTAAAGTGAATTTCATGCTTCTAGGGGCCCTAAACACATTTGTGGAATGGTTAAAAGTGCATGAAAATGGCCAATTTACTCACTCTGAGGTCTCATAAAGTGTTTCTTCACTCCGGGAAGTAAATTAAATACCATTTGGAGGCATTTAATGTTCAAGCAAAAACGGCTGATTTTTGACAAAAGAGATAACACCCCCCCATTACGTCATGCTTCAGAAAGGTGAAAAATGGTCCGCTTTCAAATGTTATATTTTTGAACGTCAGTTCACATTTGTAGGTAGATCATCAGTTTTAGAGCTAAAATTAGCATGTTTAAAGTGATTTTCATGCTTCCAGGGGCCCTAAACACAACATTTGTGTAATGGTTAAAAGTGCATGAAAATGGCCAATTTACTCACTCTGAGGTCTCAAAAAGTGTTTCTTCACACCGGGAAGTGAATTAAAAACCATTTGGAGGCATTTAATGTTCAAGCAAAAACAGCTGATTTTTGACAAAAGAGATAACACCCCCCATTACGTCATGCTTCAGAAAGGTGAAAAATGGTCGGTTTTCAAATGTTTTATTTTTGAACGTCAGTTCACATTTGTAGGAGGATCATCAGTTTTAGAGCTAAAATTAGCATGTTTACAGTGATTTTCATGCTTCCAGGGGCCCTAAACACAACATTTGTGGAATGGTTAAAAGTGCATGAAAATGGCCAATTTTCTCACTCTGAGGTCTCAAAAAGTGTTTCTTCACTCCGGGAAGTGAATTAAAAACCATTTGGAGGCATTTAATTTTCAAGCAAAAACAGCAGATTTTTGACAAAAGAGATAACACCCCCCCCATTACGTCATGCTTCAGAAAGGTGCAAAATGGTCCAGTTTCAAATATTTTATTTTTGAAAGTCAGTTCAAATTTGTAGGTGGATCATCAGTTTTAGAGCTAAAATTAGCATGTTTAAAGTGATTTTCATGCTTCCAGGGGCCCTAAATGCAAGATTTTTGGGATAGTTGAAAGTGCATGAAAATGGCAAATTTGCTCACTCTCATTTCTCAAAAAGTGTTTCTTCACCCCGGGAAGTGAACTAAATAACATTTGGGGGCATTTAATGTTCAAGCAAAAAAGGCTGATTCTTGACAAAAGAGATAACACCCCCCCCCATTACGTCTTGCTTCAGAAAGGTGAAAAATGGTCCATTTTTAAATGTTTTATTTTTGAATGTCAGTTCATATTTGTAGGTAGATCATCAGTTTTAGAGCTAAAATTAGCATGTTTAAAGTGATGTTCATGCTTCCAGGGGCCCGTGAAGTGAATTAAAAACCATTTGGAGGCATTTAATGTTCAAGCAAAAACAGCAGATTTTTGACAAAAGAGATAACACCCCCCATTACGTCATGCTTCAGAAAGGTGAAAAATGGTCCGCTTTCAAATGTTTTATTTTTGCACGTCAGTTCACATTTGTAGGTAGATCATCAGTTTTAGAGCTAAAATTAGCATGTTTAAATTGATTTTCATGCTTCCAGGGGCCCTAAACACAACATTTGTGTAATGGTTAAAAGTGCATGAAAATGGCCAATTTACTCACTCTGAGGTCTCAAAAAGTATTTCTTCACCCCGGGAAGTGAATTAAATACCATTTGGAGGCATTTAATGTTCAAGCAAAAACAGCAGATTTTTGCTAAAAGAGATAGCACCCCCCATTACGGCATGCTTCAGAAAGGTGAAAAATGGTCAGTTTTCAAATGTTTTATTTTTGAACCTCAGTTCACATTTGTAGGTGGATCATCAGTTTTAGAGCTAAAATTAGCATGTTTAAAGTGAATTTCATGCTTCTAGGGGCCCTAAACACATTAGTGGAATGGTTAAAAGTGCATGAAAATGGCCAATTTACTCACTCTGAGGTCTCAAAAAGTGTTTCTTCAATCCGGGAAGTAAATTAAATACCATTTGGAGGCATTTAATGTTCAAGCAAAAACGGCTGATTTTTGACAAAAGAGATAACACCCCTCCATTACGTCATGCTTCAGAAAGGTGAAAAATGGTCCGCTTTCAAATGTTTTATTTTTGAACGTCAGTTCACATTTGTAGGTAGATCATCAGTTTTAGAGCTAAAATTAGCATGTTTAAAGTGATTTTCATGCTTCCAGGGGCCCTAAACACAACATTTGTGTAATGGTTAAAAGTGCATGAAAATGGCCAATTTACTCACTCTGAGGTCTCAAAAAGTGTTTCTTCACACCGGGAAGTGAATTAAATACCATTTGGAGGCATTTAATGTTCAAGCAAAAACGGCAGATTTTTGACAAAAGAGATAACACCCCCCCATTACGTCTTGCTTCAGAAAGGTGAAAAATGGTCCATTTTTAAATGTTTTATTTTTGAATGTCATTTCACATTTGTAGGTTGATCATCAGTTTTAGAGCTAAAATTAGCATGTTTAAAGTGATTTTCATGCTTCCAGGGCCCCGTGAAGTGAATTAAAAACTATTTGGAGGCATTTAATGTTCAAGCAAAAACAGCAGATTTTTGACAAAAGAGATAACACCCACCCATTACGTCATGCTTCCGAAAGGTGCAAAATGGTCCGTTTTCAAATGTTTTATTTTTGAATGTCAGTTCACATTTGTAGGTAGATCATCAGTTTTAGAGCTAAAATTAGCATGTTTAAAGTGATTTTCATGCTTCCAGGGGCCCGTGAAGTGAATTAAAAACCATTTGGAGGCATTTAATGTTCAAGCAAAAACAGCAGATTTTTGCTAAAAGAGATAGCACCCCCCATTACGGCATGCTTCAGAAAGGTGAAAAATGGTCAATTTTCAAATGTTTTATTTTTGAACCTCAGTTCACATTTGTAGGTGGATCATCAGTTTTAGAGCTAAAATTAGCATGTTTAAAGTGAATTTCATGCTTCTAGGGGCCCTAAACACAACATTTGTGGAATGGTTAAAAGTGCATGAAAATGGCCAATTTACTCACTCTGAGGTCTCAAAAAGTGTTTCTTTACTCCGGGAAGTAAATTAAATACCATTTGGAGGCATTTAATGTTCAAGCAAAAATGGCTGATTTTTGACAAAAGAGATAACACCCCCCATTACGTCATGCTTCAGAAAGGTGAAAAATGGTCCGCTTTCAAATGTTTTATTTTTGAACGTCAGTTCACATTTGTAGGTAGATCATCAGTTTTAGAGCTAAAATTAGCATGTTTACAGTGATTTTCATGCTTCCAGGGGCCCTAAACACAACATTTGTGGAATGGTTAAAAGTGCATGAAAATGCCCAATTTTCTCACTCTGAGGTCTCAAAAAGTGTTTCTTCACCCCGGGAAGTGAATTAAATACCATTTGGAGGCATTTAATGTTCAAGCAAAAACGGCTGATTTTTGACAAAAGAGATAACACCCCCCCATTACGTAATGCTGCAGAAAGGTGAAAAATGGTCCGCTTTCAAATGTTTTATTTTTGAACATCAGTTCAGATTTGTAGGTAGATCATCAGTTTTAGAGCTAAAATTAGCATGTTTACAGTGATTTTCATGCTTCCAGGGGCCCTAAACACATTTGTGGAATGGTTAAAAGTGCATGAAAATGGCCAATTTACTCACTCTGAGGTCTCAAAAAATGTTTCTTCACCCCGGGAAGTAAATTAAATACCATTTGGAGGCATTTAATGTTCAAGCAAAAACTGCTGATTTTTGACAAAAGAGATAACACCCCCATTACGTCATGCTTCAGAAAGGTGAAAAATGGTCCGTTTTCAAATGTTTTATTTTTGCACGTCAGTTCACATTTGTAGGTAGATCATCAGTTTTAGAGCTAAAATTAGCATGTTTAAAGTGATTTTCATGCTTCCAGGGGCCCGTGAAGTGAATTAAATACCATTTGGAGGCATTTAATGTTCAAGCAAAAACGGCTGATTTTTGACAAAAGAGATAACACCCCCCCATTACGTCATGCTTCAGAAAGGTGAAAAATGGTCCGCTTTCAAATGGTTTTTTTTTTAACGTCAGTTCAGATTTGTAGGTAGATCATCAGTTTTAGAGCTAAAATTAGCCTGTTTACGTGATTTTCATGCTTCCAGGGGCCCTAAACACAACATTTGTGGAATGGTTAAAAGTGCATGAAAATGGCCAATTTTCTCACTCTGAGGTCTCAAAAAGTGTTTCTTCACTCCGGGAAGTGAATTAAAAACCATTTGGAGGCATTTAATTTTCAAGCAAAAACAGCAGATTTTTGACAAAAGAGATAACACCCACCCATTACGTCATGCTTCAGAAAGGTGCAAAATGGTCCGTTTTCAAATGTTTTATTTTTGAATGTCAGTTCACATTTGTAGGTAGATCATCAGTTTTAGAGCTAAAATTAGCATGTTTAAAGTGATTTTCATGCTTCCAGGGGCCCGTGAAGTGAATTAAAAACCATTTGGAGGCATTTAATGTTCAAGCAAAAACAGCTGATTTTTGACAAAAGAGATAACACCCCCCCATTACGTCATGCTTCAGAAAGGTGAAATATGGTCCGTTTTCAAATGTTTTATTTTTGAACGTCAGTTCACATTTGTAGGTGGATCATCAGTTTTAGAGCTAAAATTAGCATGTTTAAAGTGAATTTCATGCTTCTAGGGGACCTAAACACAACATTTGTGGAATGGTTAAAAGTGCATGAAAATGGCCAATTTACTCACTCTGAGGTCTCAAAAAGTGTTTCTTCACCCCGGGAAGTAAATTAAAAACCATTTGGAGGCATTTAATGTTCAAGCAAAAACGGCTGATTTTTGACAAAAGAGATAACACCCCCCCATTACGTCATGCTTCAGAAAGGTGAAAAATGGTCGGTTTTCAAATGTTTTATTTTTGAACGTCAGTTCACATTTGTAGGAGGATCATCAGTTTTAGAGCTAAAATTAGCATGTTTACAGTGATTTTCATGCTTCCAAGGGCCCTAAACACAACATTTGTGGAATGGTTAAAAGTGCATGAAAATGGCCAATTTACTCACTCTGAGGTCTCAAAAAGTGTTTCTTCAACCCGGAAAGTGAATTAAATACCATTTGGAGGCATTTAATGTTCAAGCAAAAACGGCTGATTTTTGACAAAAGAGATAACACCCCCCCATTACGTCATGCTTCAGAAAGGTGAAAAATGGTCCGCTTTCAAATGGTTTTTTTTTGAACGTCAGTTCAGATTTGTAGGTAGATCATCAGTTTTAGAGCTAAAATTAGCCTGTTTACAGTGATTTTCATGCTTGCAGTTGCCCTAAACACAACATTTGTGGAATGGTTAAAAGTGCATGAAAATGGCCAATTTTCTCACTCTGAGGTCTCAAAAAGTGTTTCTTCACTCCGGGAAGTGAATTAAAAACCATTTGGAGGCATTTAATTTTCAAGCAAAAACAGCAGATTTTTGACAAAAGAGATAACACCCACCCATTACGTCATGCTTCAGAAAGGTGCAAAATTGTCCGTTTTCAAATGTTTTATTTTTGAATGTCAGTTCACATTTGTAGGTAGATCATCAGTTTTAGAGCTAAAATTAGCATGTTTAAAGTGATTTTCATGCTTCCAGGGGCCCGTGAAGTGAATTAAAAACCATTTGGAGGCATTTAATGTTCAAGCAAAAACGGCTGATTTTTGACAAAAGAGATAACACCCCCCATTACGTCATGCTTCAGAAAGGTGAAAAATGGTCCGCTTTCAAATGTTTTATTTTTTGAACGTCAGTTCACATTTGTAGGTAGATCATCAGTTTTAGAGCTAAAATTAGCATGTTTAAAGTGATTTTCATGCTCCCAGGGGCCCTAAACACAACATTTGTGGAATGGTTAAAAGTGCATGAAAATGGCCAATTTACTCACTCTGAGGTCTCAAAAAGTGTTTCTTTACTCCGGGAAGTAAATTAAATACCATTTGGAGGCATTTAATGTTCAAGCAAAAACAGCTGATTTTTGAGAAAAGAGATAACACCCCCCCATTACGTCATGCTTCAGAAAGGTGAAATATGGTCCGTTTTCAAATGTTTTATTTTTGAACGTCAGTTCACATTTGTAGGTGGATCATCAGTTTTAGAGCTAAAATTAGCATGTTTAAAGTGAATTTCGTGCTTCTAGGGGCCCTAAACACAACATTTGTGGAATGGTTAAAAGTGCATGAAAATGGCCAATTTACTCACTCTGAGGTCTCAAAAAGTGTTTATTCACCCCGGGAAGTAAATGAAATACCATTTGGAGGCATTTAATGTTCAAGCAAAAACGGCTGATTTTTGACAAAAGAGATAACACCCCCCCATTACGTCATGCTTCAGAAAGGTGAAAAATGGTCCACTTTCAAATGTTTTATTTTTGAATGTCAGTTCACATTTGTAGGTACATCATCAGTTTTAGAGCTAAAATTAGCATGTTTAAAGTGATTTTCATGCTTCCAGGGGCCCGTGAAGTGAATTAAAAACCATTTGGAGGCATTTAATGTTCAAGCAAAAACGGCTGATTTTTGACAAAAGAGATAACACCCCCCCCCATTACGTCATGCTTCAGAAAGGTGAAAAATGGTTGGTTTTCAAATGTTTTATTTTTGAACGTCAGTTCACATTTGTAGGAGGATCATCAGTTTTAGAGCTAAAATTAGCATGTTTACAGTGATTTTCATGCTTCCAGGGGCCCTAAACACAACATTTGTGGAATGGTTAAAAGTGCATGAAAATGGCCAATTTTCTCACTCTGAGGTCTCAAAAAGTGTTTCTTCACCCCGGGAAGTGAATTAAATACCATTTGGAGGCATTTAATGTTCAAGCAAAAACGGCTGATTTTTGACAAAAGAGATAACACCCCCCCATTACGTCATGCTTCAGAAAGGTGAAAAATGGTCCACTTTCAAATGTTTTATTTTTGAATGTCAGTTCACATTTGTAGGTACATCATCAGTTTTAGAGCTAAAATTAGCATGTTTACAGTGATTTTCATGCTTCCAGGGGCCCTAAACACATTTGTGGAATGGTTAAAAGTGCATGAAAATGGCCAATTTACTCACTCTGAGGTCTCAAAAAATGTTTCTTCACCCCGGGAAGTAAATTAAATACCATTTGGAGGCATTTAATGTTCAAGCAAAAACGGCTGATTTTTGACAAAAGAGATAACACCCCCATTACGTCATGCTTCAGAAAGGTGAAAAATGGTCCGTTTTCAAATGTTTTATTTTTGCACGTCAGTTCACATTTGTAGGTAGATCATCAGTTTTAGAGCTAAAATTAGCATGTTTAAAGTGATTTTCATGCTTCCAGGGGCCCGTGAAGTGAATTAAATACCATTTGGAGGCATTTAATGTTCAAGCAAAAACGGCTGATTTTTGACAAAAGAGATAACACCCCCCCATTACGTCATGCTTCAGAAAGGTGAAAAATGGTCCGCTTTCAAATGGTTTTTTTTTTAACGTCAGTTCAGATTTGTAGGTAGATCATCAGTTTTAGAGCTAAAATTAGCCTGTTTACGTGATTTTCATGCTTCCAGGGGCCCTAAACACAACATTTGTGGAATGGTTAAAAGTGCATGAAAATGGCCAATTTTCTCACTCTGAGGTCTCAAAAAGTGTTTCTTCACTCCGGGAAGTGAATTAAAAACCATTTGGAGGCATTTAATTTTCAAGCAAAAACAGCAGATTTTTGACAAAAGAGATAACACCCACCCATTACGTCATGCTTCAGAAAGGTGCAAAATGGTCCGTTTTCAAATGTTTTATTTTTGAATGTCAGTTCACATTTGTAGGTAGATCATCAGTTTTAGAGCTAAAATTAGCATGTTTAAAGTGATTTTCATGCTTCCAGGGGCCCGTGAAGTGAATTAAAAACCATTTGGAGGCATTTAATGTTCAAGCAAAAACAGCTGATTTTTGACAAAAGAGATAACACCCCCCCATTACGTCATGCTTCAGAAAGGTGAAATATGGTCCGTTTTCAAATGTTTTATTTTTGAACGTCAGTTCACATTTGTAGGTGGATCATCAGTTTTAGAGCTAAAATTAGCATGTTTAAAGTGAATTTCATGCTTCTAGGGGACCTAAACACAACATTTGTGGAATGGTTAAAAGTGCATGAAAATGGCCAATTTACTCACTCTGAGGTCTCAAAAAGTGTTTCTTCACCCCGGGAAGTAAATTAAAAACCATTTGGAGGCATTTAATGTTCAAGCAAAAACGGCTGATTTTTGACAAAAGAGATAACACCCCCCCATTACGTCATGCTTCAGAAAGGTGAAAAATGGTCGGTTTTCAAATGTTTTATTTTTGAACGTCAGTTCACATTTGTAGGAGGATCATCAGTTTTAGAGCTAAAATTAGCATGTTTACAGTGATTTTCATGCTTCCAAGGGCCCTAAACACAACATTTGTGGAATGGTTAAAAGTGCATGAAAATGGCCAATTTACTCACTCTGAGGTCTCAAAAAGTGTTTCTTCAACCCGGAAAGTGAATTAAATACCATTTGGAGGCATTTAATGTTCAAGCAAAAACGGCTGATTTTTGACAAAAGAGATAACACCCCCCCATTACGTCATGCTTCAGAAAGGTGAAAAATGGTCCGCTTTCAAATGGTTTTTTTTTGAACGTCAGTTCAGATTTGTAGGTAGATCATCAGTTTTAGAGCTAAAATTAGCCTGTTTACAGTGATTTTCATGCTTGCAGTTGCCCTAAACACAACATTTGTGGAATGGTTAAAAGTGCATGAAAATGGCCAATTTTCTCACTCTGAGGTCTCAAAAAGTGTTTCTTCACTCCGGGAAGTGAATTAAAAACCATTTGGAGGCATTTAATTTTCAAGCAAAAACAGCAGATTTTTGACAAAAGAGATAACACCCACCCATTACGTCATGCTTCAGAAAGGTGCAAAATGGTCCGTTTTCAAATGTTTTATTTTTGAATGTCAGTTCACATTTGTAGGTAGATCATCAGTTTTAGAGCTAAAATTAGCATGTTTAAAGTGATTTTCATGCTTCCAGGGGCCCGTGAAGTGAATTAAAAACCATTTGGAGGCATTTAATGTTCAAGCAAAAACGGCTGATTTTTGACAAAAGAGATAACACCCCCCATTACGTCATGCTTCAGAAAGGTGAAAAATGGTCCGCTTTCAAATGTTTTATTTTTTGAACGTCAGTTCACATTTGTAGGTAGATCATCAGTTTTAGAGCTAAAATTAGCATGTTTAAAGTGATTTTCATGCTCCCAGGGGCCCTAAACACAACATTTGTGGAATGGTTAAAAGTGCATGAAAATGGCCAATTTACTCACTCTGAGGTCTCAAAAAGTGTTTCTTTACTCCGGGAAGTAAATTAAATACCATTTGGAGGCATTTAATGTTCAAGCAAAAACAGCTGATTTTTGAGAAAAGAGATAACACCCCCCCATTACGTCATGCTTCAGAAAGGTGAAATATGGTCCGTTTTCAAATGTTTTATTTTTGAACGTCAGTTCACATTTGTAGGTGGATCATCAGTTTTAGAGCTAAAATTAGCATGTTTAAAGTGAATTTCGTGCTTCTAGGGGCCCTAAACACAACATTTGTGGAATGGTTAAAAGTGCATGAAAATGGCCAATTTACTCACTCTGAGGTCTCAAAAAGTGTTTATTCACCCCGGGAAGTAAATGAAATACCATTTGGAGGCATTTAATGTTCAAGCAAAAACGGCTGATTTTTGACAAAAGAGATAACACCCCCCCATTACGTCATGCTTCAGAAAGGTGAAAAATGGTCCACTTTCAAATGTTTTATTTTTGAATGTCAGTTCACATTTGTAGGTACATCATCAGTTTTAGAGCTAAAATTAGCATGTTTAAAGTGATTTTCATGCTTCCAGGGGCCCGTGAAGTGAATTAAAAACCATTTGGAGGCATTTAATGTTCAAGCAAAAACGGCTGATTTTTGACAAAAGAGATAACACCCCCCCCCATTACGTCATGCTTCAGAAAGGTGAAAAATGGTTGGTTTTCAAATGTTTTATTTTTGAACGTCAGTTCACATTTGTAGGAGGATCATCAGTTTTAGAGCTAAAATTAGCATGTTTACAGTGATTTTCATGCTTCCAGGGGCCCTAAACACAACATTTGTGGAATGGTTAAAAGTGCATGAAAATGGCCAATTTTCTCACTCTGAGGTCTCAAAAAGTGTTTCTTCACCCCGGGAAGTGAATTAAATACCATTTGGAGGCATTTAATGTTCAAGCAAAAACGGCTGATTTTTGACAAAAGAGATAACACCCCCCCATTACGTCATGCTTCAGAAAGGTGAAAAATGGTCCGCTTTCAAATGTTTTATTTTTGAACGTCAGTTCAGATTTGTAGGTAGATCATCAGTTTTAGAGCTAAAATTAGCCTGTTTACAGTGATTTTCATGCTTCCAGGGGCCCTAAACACAACATTTGTGGAATGGTTAAAAGTGCATGAAAATGGCCAATTTTCTCACTCTGAGGTCTCAAAAAGTGTTTCTTCACTCCGGGAAGTGAATTAAAAACCATTTGGAGGCATTTAATGTTCAAGCAAAAACAGCAGATTTTTGACAAAAGAGATAACACCCCCCCATTACATCATGCTTCAGAAAGGTGCAAAATGGTCCAGTTTCAAATATTTTATTTTTGAACGTCAGTTCACATTTGTAGGTGGATCATCAGTTTTAGAGCTAAAATTAGCATGTTTAAAGTGATTTTCATGCTTCCAGGGGCCCGGGAAGTGAATTAAAAACCATTTGGAGGCATTTCATGTTTAAGCAAAAACAGCAGATTTTTGACAAAAGAGATAACACCCCCCCATTACGTCATGCTTCAGAAAGGTGAAATATGGTCCATTTTCAAATGTTTTATTTTTGAACGTCAGTTCACATTTGTAGGTGGATCATCAGTTTTAGAGCTAAAATTAGCATGTTTAAAGTGATTTTCATGCTTCCAGGGGCCCTAAACACAACATTTGTGAAATAGTTAACAGTGCATGAAAATGGCCAATTTACTCACTCTGAGGTCTCAAAAAGTGTTTCTTCACACCGGGAAGTGAATTAAATACCATTTGGAGGCATTTAATGTTCAAGCAAAAACGGCTGATTTTTGATAAAAGAGATAACACCCCCCCCATTACGTCTTGCTTCAGAAAGGTGAAAAATGGTCCATTTTTAAATGTTTTATTTTTGAATGTCAGTTCACATTTGTAGGTAGATCATCAGTTTTAGAGCTAAAATTAGCATGTTTAAAGTGATTTTCATGCTTCCAGGGGCCCGTGAAGTGAATTAAAAACCATTTGGAGGCATTTCATGTTCAAGCAAAAACAGCTGATTTTTGACAAAAGAGATAACACCCCCCCCATTACGTCATGCTTCAGAAAGGTGAAAAATGGTCCGTTTTCAAATGTTTTATTTTTGAACGTCAGTTCACATTTGTAGGTGGATCATCAGTTTTAGAGCTAAAATTAGCTTGTTTAAAGTGATTTTCATGCTTCCAGGGGCCCTAAACACAACATTTGTGGAATGGTTAGAAGTGCATGAAAATGGCCAATTTACTCACTCTGAGGTCTCAAAAAGTGTTTCTTCACCCCGGGAAGTGAATTAAACACCATTTGGAGGCATTTAATGTTCAAGCAAAAACGGCTGATTTTTGACAAAAGAGATAACACCCCCCATTACGTCTTGCTTCAGAAAGGTGAAAAATGGGCCATTTTCAAATGTTTTATTTTTGAATGTCAGTTCACATTTGTAGGTAGATCATCAGTTTTAGAGCTAAAATTAGCATGTTTAAAGTGATTTTCATGCTTCCAGGGGCCCTAAACACAACATTTGTGGAATGGTTAAAAGTGCATGAAAATGGCCAATTTACTCACTCTGAGGTCTCAAAAAGTGTTTCTTCACCCCGGGAAGTGAATTAAATACCATTTGGAGGCATTTAATGTTCAAGCAAAAACGGCTGATTTTTGACAAAAGAGATAACACCCCCCATTACGTAATGCTGCAGAAAGGTGAAAAATGGTCCGCTTTCAAATGTTTTATTTTTGAACATCAGTTCAGATTTGTAGGTAGATCATCAGTTTTAGAGCTAAAATTAGCATGTTTACAGTGATTTTCATGCTTCCAGGGGCCCTAAACACATTTGTGGAATGGTTAAAAGTGCATGAAAATGGCCAATTTACTCACTCTGAGGTCTCAAAAAGTGTTTATTCACCCCGGGAAGTAAATGAAATACCATTTGGAGGCATTTAATGTTCAAGCAAAAACGGCTGATTTTTGACAAAAGAGATAACACCCCCCCATTACGTCATGCTTCAGAAAGGTGAAAAATGGTCCACTTTCAAATGTTTTATTTTTGAATGTCAGTTCACATTTGTAGGTACATCATCAGTTTTAGAGCTAAAATTAGCATGTTTAAAGTGATTTTCATGCTTCCAGGGGCCCGGGAAGTCAATTAAAAACCATATAGAGGCATTTAATGTTCAAGCAAAAACAGCTGATTTTTGACAAAAGAGATAACACCCCCCCATTACGTCATGCTTCAGAAAGGTGAAATATGGTCCGTTTTCAAATGTTTTATTTTTGAACGTCAGTTCACATTTGTAGGTGGATCATCAGTTTTAGAGCTAAAATTAGCATGTTTAAAGTGAATTTCATGCTTCTAGGGGCCCTAAACACAACATTTGTGGAATGGTTAAAAGTGCATGAAAATGGCCAATTTACTCACTCTGAGGTCTCAAAAAGTGTTTCTTCACCCCGGGAAGTAAATTAAATACCATTTGGAGGCATTTAATGTTCAAGCAAAAACGGCTGATTTTTGACAAAAGAGATAACACCCCCATTACGTCATGCTTCAGAAAGGGGAAAAATGGTCCGTTTTCAAATGTTTTATTTTTGCACGTCAGTTCACATTTGTAGGTAGATCATCAGTTTTAGAGCTAAAATTAGCATGTTTAAAGTGATTTTCATGCTTCCAGGGGCCCGTGAAGTGAATTAAAAACCATTTGGAGGCATTTAATGTTCAAGCAAAAACGGCTGATTTTTGACAAAAGAGATAACACCCCCCCATTACGTCATGCTTCAGAAAGGTGAAAAATGGTCGGTTTTCAAATGTTTTATTTTTGAACGTCAGTTCACATTTGTAGGAGGATCATCAGTTTTAGAGCTAAAATTAGCATGTTTACAGTGATTTTCATGCTTCCAAGGGCCCTAAACACAACATTTGTGGAATGGTTAAAAGTGCATGAAAATGGCCAATTTACTCACTCTGAGGTCTCAAAAAGTGTTTCTTCAACCCGGAAAGTGAATTAAATACCATTTGGAGGCATTTAATGTTCAAGCAAAAACGGCTGATTTTTGACAAAAGAGATAACACCCCCCCATTACGTCATGCTTCAGAAAGGTGAAAAATGGTCCGCTTTCAAATGGTTTTTTTTTAACGTCAGTTCAGATTTGTAGGTAGATCATCAGTTTTAGAGCTAAAATTAGCCTGTTTACAGTGATTTTCATGCTTCCAGGGGCCCTAAACACAACATTTGTGGAATGGTTAAAAGTGCATGAAAATGGCCAATTTTCTCACTCTGAGGTCTCAAAAAGTGTTTCTTCGCTCCGGGAAGTGAATTAAAAACCATTTGGAGGCATTTAATTTTCAAGCAAAAACAGCAGATTTTTGACAAAAGAGATAACACCCACCCATTACGTCATGCTTCAGAAAGGTGCAAAATGGTCCGTTTTCAAATGTTTTATTTTTGAATGTCAGTTCACATTTGTAGGTAGATCATCAGTTTTAGAGCTAAAATTAGCATGTTTAAAGTGATTTTCATGCTTCCAGGGGCCCGTGAAGTGAATTAAAAACCATTTGGAGGCATTTAATGTTCAAGCAAAAACAGCAGATTTTTGCTAAAAGAGATAGCACCCCCCATTACGGCATGCTTCAGAAAGGTGATAAATGGTCCGTTTTCAAATGTTTTATTTTTGAACCTCAGTTCACATTTGTAGGTGGATCATCAGTTTTAGAGCTAAAATTAGCATGTTTAAAGTGAATTTCATGCTTCTAGGGGCCCTAAACACAACATTTGTGGAATGGTTAAAAGTGCATGAAAATTGCCAATTTACTCACTCTGAGGTCTCAAAAAGTGTTTCTTTACTCCGGGAAGTAAATTAAATACCATTTGGAGGCATTTAATGTTCAAGCAAAAACGGCTGATTTTTGACAAAAGAGATAACACCCCCCATTACGTCATGCTTCAGAAAGGTGAAAAATGGTCCGCTTTCAAATGTTTTATTTTTTGAACGTCAGTTCACATTTGTAGGTAGATCATCAGTTTTAGAGCTAAAATTAGCATGTTTAAAGTGATTTTCATGCTTCCAGGGGCCCGGGAAGTCAATTAAAAACCATATAGAGGCATTTAATGTTCAAGCAAAAACAGCTGATTTTTGACAAAAGAGATAACACCCCCCCATTACGTCATGCTTCAGAAAGGTGAAATATGGTCCGTTTTCAAATGTTTTATTTTTGAACGTCAGTTCACATTTGTAGGTGGATCATCAGTTTTAGAGCTAAAATT
Organism: Lissotriton helveticus; assembly: GCF_964261635.1. Taxonomy (NCBI): domain Eukaryota; kingdom Metazoa; phylum Chordata; class Amphibia; order Caudata; family Salamandridae; genus Lissotriton; species Lissotriton helveticus. The sequence continues at coordinate 1,271,663,333 of NC_136061.1, forward strand.
AGCATGTTTAAAGTGAATTTCATGCTTCTAGGGGCCCTAAACACAACATTTGTGGAATGGTTAAAAGTGCATGAAAATGGCCAATTTACTCACTCTGAGGTCTCAAAAAGTGTTTCTTCACCCCGGGAAGTAAATTAAATACCATTTGGAGGCATTTAATGTTCAAGCAAAAACGGCTGATTTTTGACAAAAGAGATAACACCCCCATTACGTCATGCTTCAGAAAGGGGAAAAATGGTCCGTTTTCAAATGTTTTATTTTTGCACGTCAGTTCACATTTGTAGGTAGATCATCAGTTTTAGAGCTAAAATTAGCATGTTTAAAGTGATTTTCATGCTTCCAGGGTCCCGTGAAGTGAATTAAAAACCATTTGGAGGCATTTAATGTTCAAGCAAAAACGGCTGATTTTTGACAAAAGAGATAACACCCCCCCATTACGTCATGCTTCAGAAAGGTGAAAAATGGTCGGTTTTCAAATGTTTTATTTTTGAACGTCAGTTCACATTTGTAGGAGGATCATCAGTTTTAGAGCTAAAATTAGCATGTTTACAGTGATTTTCATGCTTCCAAGGGCCCTAAACACAACATTTGTGGAATGGTTAAAAGTGCATGAAAATGGCCAATTTACTCACTCTGAGGTCTCAAAAAGTGTTTCTTCAACCCGGAAAGTGAATTAAATACCATTTGGAGGCATTTAATGTTCAAGCAAAAACGGCTGATTTTTGACAAAAGAGATAACACCCCCCCATTACGTCATGCTTCAGAAAGGTGAAAAATGGTCCGCTTTCAAATGGTTTTTTTTTAACGTCAGTTCAGATTTGTAGGTAGATCATCAGTTTTAGAGCTAAAATTAGCCTGTTTACAGTGATTTTCATGCTTCCAGGGGCCCTAAACACAACATTTGTGGAATGGTTAAAAGTGCATGAAAATGGCCAATTTTCTCACTCTGAGGTCTCAAAAAGTGTTTCTTCACTCCGGGAAGTGAATTAAAAACCATTTGGAGGCATTTAATTTTCAAGCAAAAACAGCAGATTTTTGACAAAAGAGATAACACCCACCCATTACGTCATGCTTCAGAAAGGTGCAAAATGGTCCGTTTTCAAATGTTTTATTTTTGAATGTCAGTTCACATTTGTAGGTAGATCATCAGTTTTAGAGCTAAAATTAGCATGTTTAAAGTGATTTTCATGCTTCCAGGGGCCCGTGAAGTGAATTAAAAACCATTTGGAGGCATTTAATGTTCAAGCAAAAACAGCAGATTTTTGCTAAAAGAGATAGCACCCCCCATTACGGCATGCTTCAGAAAGGTGATAAATGGTCCGTTTTCAAATGTTTTATTTTTGAACCTCAGTTCACATTTGTAGGTGGATCATCAGTTTTAGAGCTAAAATTAGCATGTTTAAAGTGAATTTCATGCTTCTAGGGGCCCTAAACACAACATTTGTGGAATGGTTAAAAGTGCATGAAAATGGCCAATTTACTCACTCTGAGGTCTCAAAAAGTGTTTCTTTACTCCGGGAAGTAAATTAAATACCATTTGGAGGCATTTAATGTTCAAGCAAAAACGGCTGATTTTTGACAAAAGAGATAACACCCCCCATTACGTCATGCTTCAGAAAGGTGAAAAATGGTCCGCTTTCAAATGTTTTATTTTTTGAACGTCAGTTCACATTTGTAGGTAGATCATCAGTTTTAGAGCTAAAATTAGCATGTTTAAAGTGATTTTCATGCTTCCAGGGGCCCTAAACACAACATTTGTGGAATGGTTAAAAGTGCATGAAAATGGCCAATTTACTCACTCTGACGTCTCAAAAAGTGTTTCTTCACCCCGGGAAGTGAATTAAAAACCATTTGGAGGCATTTAATGTTCAAGCAAAAACAGCTGATTTTTGACAAAAGAGATAACACCCCCCATTACGTCATGCTTCAGAAAGGTGCAAAATGGTCCAATTTCAAATATTTTATTTTTGAACGTCAGTTCAAATTTGTAGGTGGATCATCAGTTTTAGAGCTAAAATTAGCATGTTTAAAGTGATTTTCATGCTTCCAGGGGCCCGTGAAGTGAATTAAAAACCATTTGGAGGCATTTAATGTTCAAGCAAAAACGGCTGATTTTTGACAAAAGAGATAACACCCCCCCCATTACGTCATGCTTCAGAAAGGTGAAAAATCGTTGGTTTTCAAATGTTTTATTTTTGAACGTCAGTTCACATTTGTAGGAGGATCATCAGTTTTAGAGCTAAAATTAGCATGTTTACAGTGATTTTCATGCTTCCAGGGGCCCTAAACACAACATTTGTGGAATGGTTAAAAGTGCATGAAAATGGCCAATTTTCTCACTCTGAGGTCTCAAAAAGTGTTTCTTCACCCCGGGAAGTGAATTAAATACCATTTGGAGGCATTTAATGTTCAAGCAAAAACGGCTGATTTTTGACAAAAGAGATAACACCCCCCCATTACGTCATGCTTCAGAAAGGTGAAAAATGGTCCGCTTTCAAATGTTTTATTTTTGAACGTCAGTTCAGATTTGTAGGTAGATCATCAGTTTTAGAGCTAAAATTAGCCTGTTTACAGTGATTTTCATGCTTCCAGGGGCCCTAAACACAACATTTGTGGAATGGTTAAAAGTGCATGAAAATGGCCAATTTTCTCACTCTGAGGTCTCAAAAAGTGTTTCTTCACTCCGGGAAGTGAATTAAAAACCATTTGGAGGCATTTAATGTTCAAGCAAAAACAGCAGATTTTTGACAAAAGAGATAACACCCCCCCATTACATCATGCTTCAGAAAGGTGCAAAATGGTCCAGTTTCAAATATTTTATTTTTGAACGTCAGTTCACATTTGAAGGTGGATCATCAGTTTTAGAGCTAAAATTAGCATGTTTAAAGTGATTTTCATGCTTCCAGGGGCCCGGGAAGTGAATTAAAAACCATTTGGAGGCATTTCATGTTCAAGCAAAAACAGCAGATTTTTGACAAAAGAGATAACACCCCCCCATTACGTCATGCTTCAGAAAGGTGAAATATGGTCCATTTTCAAATGTTTTATTTTTGAACGTCAGTTCACATTTGTAGGTGGATCATCAGTTTTAGAGCTAAAATTAGCATGTTTAAAGTGATTTTCATGCTTCCAGGGGCCCTAAACACAACATTTGTGAAATAGTTAACAGTGCATGAAAATGGCCAATTTACTCACTCTGAGGTCTCAAAAAGTGTTTCTTCACACCGGGAAGTGAATTAAATACCATTTGGAGGCATTTAATGTTCAAGCAAAAACGGCTGATTTTTGATAAAAGAGATAACACCCCCCCCATTACGTCTTGCTTCAGAAAGGTAAAAAATGGTCCATTTTTAAATGTTTTATTTTTGAATGTCAGTTCACATTTGTAGGAAAATCATCAGTTTTAGAGCTAAAATTAGCATGTTTAAAGTGATTTTAAGGCTTCCAGGGGCCCGGGAAGTGAATTAAAAACCATTTGGAGGCATTTCATGTTCAAGCAAAAACAGCTGATTTTTGACAAAAGAGATAACACCCCCCCTTACGTCATGCTTCAGAAAGGTGAAAAATGGTCCGTTTTCAAATGTTTTATTTTTGAACGTCAGTTCACATTTGTAGGTGGATCATCAGTTTTAGAGCTAAAATTAGCTTGTTTAAAGTGATTTTCATGCTTCCAGGGGCCCTAAACACAACATTTGTGGAATGGTTAGAAGTGCATGAAAATGGCCAATTTACTCACTCTGAGGTCTCAAAAAGTGTTTCTTCACCCCGGGAAGTGAATTAAACACCATTTAGAGGCATTTAATGTTCAAGCAAAAACGGCTGATTTTTGACAAAAGAGATAACACCCCCCATTACGTCTTGCTTCAGAAAGGTGAAAAATGGGCCATTTTCAAATGTTTTATTTTTGAATGTCAGTTCACATTTGTAGGTAGATCATCAGTTTTAGAGCTAAAATTAGCATGTTTAAAGTGATTTTCATGCTTCCAGGGGCCCTAAACACAACATTTGTGGAATGGTTAAAAATGCATGAAAATGGCCAATTTACTCACTCTGAGGTCTCAAAAAGTGTTTCTTCAACCCGGGAAGTGAATTAAATACCATTTGGAGGCATTTAATGTTCAAGCAAAAACGGCTGATTTTTGACAAAAGAGATAACACCCCCATTACGTCATGCTTCAGAAAGGTGAAAAATGGTCCGTTTTCAAATGTTTTATTTTTGCACGTCAGTTCACATTTGTAGGTAGATCATCAGTTTTAGAGCTAAAATTAGCATGTTTAAAGTGATTTTCATGCTTCCAGGGGCCCGTGAAGTGAATTAAATACCATTTGGAGGCATTTAATGTTCAAGCAAAAACGGCTGATTTTTGACAAAAGAGATAACACCCCCCCATTACGTCATGCTTCAGAAAGGTGAAAAATGGTCCGCTTTCAAATGGTTTTTTTTTTAACGTCAGTTCAGATTTGTAGGTAGATCATCAGTTTTAGAGCTAAAATTAGCCTGTTTACGTGATTTTCATGCTTCCAGGGGCCCTAAACACAACATTTGTGGAATGGTTAAAAGTGCATGAAAATGGCCAATTTTCTCACTCTGAGGTCTCAAAAAGTGTTTCTTCACTCCGGGAAGTGAATTAAAAACCATTTGGAGGCATTTAATTTTCAAGCAAAAACAGCAGATTTTTGACAAAAGAGATAACACCCACCCATTACGTCATGCTTCAGAAAGGTGCAAAATGGTCCGTTTTCAAATGTTTTATTTTTGAATGTCAGTTCACATTTGTAGGTAGATCATCAGTTTTAGAGCTAAAATTAGCATGTTTAAAGTGATTTTCATGCTTCCAGGGGCCCGTGAAGTGAATTAAAAACCATTTGGAGGCATTTAATGTTCAAGCAAAAACAGCTGATTTTTGACAAAAGAGATAACACCCCCCCATTACGTCATGCTTCAGAAAGGTGAAATATGGTCCGTTTTCAAATGTTTTATTTTTGAACGTCAGTTCACATTTGTAGGTGGATCATCAGTTTTAGAGCTAAAATTAGCATGTTTAAAGTGAATTTCATGCTTCTAGGGGACCTAAACACAACATTTGTGGAATGGTTAAAAGTGCATGAAAATGGCCAATTTACTCACTCTGAGGTCTCAAAAAGTGTTTCTTCACCCCGGGAAGTAAATTAAAAACCATTTGGAGGCATTTAATGTTCAAGCAAAAACGGCTGATTTTTGACAAAAGAGATAACACCCCCCCATTACGTCATGCTTCAGAAAGGTGAAAAATGGTCGGTTTTCAAATGTTTTATTTTTGAACGTCAGTTCACATTTGTAGGAGGATCATCAGTTTTAGAGCTAAAATTAGCATGTTTACAGTGATTTTCATGCTTCCAAGGGCCCTAAACACAACATTTGTGGAATGGTTAAAAGTGCATGAAAATGGCCAATTTACTCACTCTGAGGTCTCAAAAAGTGTTTCTTCAACCCGGAAAGTGAATTAAATACCATTTGGAGGCATTTAATGTTCAAGCAAAAACGGCTGATTTTTGACAAAAGAGATAACACCCCCCCATTACGTCATGCTTCAGAAAGGTGAAAAATGGTCCGCTTTCAAATGGTTTTTTTTTGAACGTCAGTTCAGATTTGTAGGTAGATCATCAGTTTTAGAGCTAAAATTAGCCTGTTTACAGTGATTTTCATGCTTGCAGTTGCCCTAAACACAACATTTGTGGAATGGTTAAAAGTGCATGAAAATGGCCAATTTTCTCACTCTGAGGTCTCAAAAAGTGTTTCTTCACTCCGGGAAGTGAATTAAAAACCATTTGGAGGCATTTAATTTTCAAGCAAAAACAGCAGATTTTTGACAAAAGAGATAACACCCACCCATTACGTCATGCTTCAGAAAGGTGCAAAATGGTCCGTTTTCAAATGTTTTATTTTTGAATGTCAGTTCACATTTGTAGGTAGATCATCAGTTTTAGAGCTAAAATTAGCATGTTTAAAGTGATTTTCATGCTTCCAGGGGCCCGTGAAGTGAATTAAAAACCATTTGGAGGCATTTAATGTTCAAGCAAAAACGGCTGATTTTTGACAAAAGAGATAACACCCCCCATTACGTCATGCTTCAGAAAGGTGAAAAATGGTCCGCTTTCAAATGTTTTATTTTTTGAACGTCAGTTCACATTTGTAGGTAGATCATCAGTTTTAGAGCTAAAATTAGCATGTTTAAAGTGATTTTCATGCTCCCAGGGGCCCTAAACACAACATTTGTGGAATGGTTAAAAGTGCATGAAAATGGCCAATTTACTCACTCTGAGGTCTCAAAAAGGGTTTCTTTACTCCGGGAAGTAAATTAAATACCATTTGGAGGCATTTAATGTTCAAGCAAAAACAGCTGATTTTTGAGAAAAGAGATAACACCCCCCCATTACGTCATGCTTCAGAAAGGTGAAATATGGTCCGTTTTCAAATGTTTTATTTTTGAACGTCAGTTCACATTTGTAGGTGGATCATCAGTTTTAGAGCTAAAATTAGCATGTTTAAAGTGAATTTCGTGCTTCTAGGGGCCCTAAACACAACATTTGTGGAATGGTTAAAAGTGCATGAAAATGGCCAATTTACTCACTCTGAGGTCTCAAAAAGTGTTTATTCACCCCGGGAAGTAAATGAAATACCATTTGGAGGCATTTAATGTTCAAGCAAAAACGGCTGATTTTTGACAAAAGAGATAACACCCCCCCATTACGTCATGCTTCAGAAAGGTGAAAAATGGTCCACTTTCAAATGTTTTATTTTTGAATGTCAGTTCACATTTGTAGGTACATCATCAGTTTTAGAGCTAAAATTAGCATGTTTAAAGTGATTTTCATGCTTCCAGGGGCCCGTGAAGTGAATTAAAAACCATTTGGAGGCATTTAATGTTCAAGCAAAAACGGCTGATTTTTGACAAAAGAGATAACACCCCCCCCCATTACGTCATGCTTCAGAAAGGTGAAAAATGGTTGGTTTTCAAATGTTTTATTTTTGAACGTCAGTTCACATTTGTAGGAGGATCATCAGTTTTAGAGCTAAAATTAGCATGTTTACAGTGATTTTCATGCTTCCAGGGGCCCTAAACACAACATTTGTGGAATGGTTAAAAGTGCATGAAAATGGCCAATTTTCTCACTCTGAGGTCTCAAAAAGTGTTTCTTCACCCCGGGAAGTGAATTAAATACCATTTGGAGGCATTTAATGTTCAAGCAAAAACGGCTGATTTTTGACAAAAGAGATAACACCCCCCCATTACGTCATGCTTCAGAAAGGTGAAAAATGGTCCGCTTTCAAATGTTTTATTTTTGAACGTCAGTTCAGATTTGTAGGTAGATCATCAGTTTTAGAGCTAAAATTAGCCTGTTTACAGTGATTTTCATGCTTCCAGGGGCCCTAAACACAACATTTGTGGAATGGTTAAAAGTGCATGAAAATGGCCAATTTTCTCACTCTGAGGTCTCAAAAAGTGTTTCTTCACTCCGGGAAGTGAATTAAAAACCATTTGGAGGCATTTAATGTTCAAGCAAAAACAGCAGATTTTTGACAAAAGAGATAACACCCCCCCATTACATCATGCTTCAGAAAGGTGCAAAATGGTCCAGTTTCAAATATTTTATTTTTGAACGTCAGTTCACATTTGTAGGTGGATCATCAGTTTTAGAGCTAAAATTAGCATGTTTAAAGTGATTTTCATGCTTCCAGGGGCCCGGGAAGTGAATTAAAAACCATTTGGAGGCATTTCATGTTTAAGCAAAAACAGCAGATTTTTGACAAAAGAGATAACACCCCCCCATTACGTCATGCTTCAGAAAGGTGAAATATGGTCCATTTTCAAATGTTTTATTTTTGAACGTCAGTTCACATTTGTAGGTGGATCATCAGTTTTAGAGCTAAAATTAGCATGTTTAAAGTGATTTTCATGCTTCCAGGGGCCCTAAACACAACATTTGTGAAATAGTTAACAGTGCATGAAAATGGCCAATTTACTCACTCTGAGGTCTCAAAAAGTGTTTCTTCACACCGGGAAGTGAATTAAATACCATTTGGAGGCATTTAATGTTCAAGCAAAAACGGCTGATTTTTGATAAAAGAGATAACACCCCCCCCATTACGTCTTGCTTCAGAAAGGTGAAAAATGGTCCATTTTTAAATGTTTTATTTTTGAATGTCAGTTCACATTTGTAGGTAGATCATCAGTTTTAGAGCTAAAATTAGCATGTTTAAAGTGATTTTCATGCTTCCAGGGGCCCGTGAAGTGAATTAAAAACCATTTGGAGGCATTTCATGTTCAAGCAAAAACAGCTGATTTTTGACAAAAGAGATAACACCCCCCCATTACGTCATGCTTCAGAAAGGTGAAAAATGGTCCGTTTTCAAATGTTTTATTTTTGAACGTCAGTTCACATTTGTAGGTGGATCATCAGTTTTAGAGCTAAAATTAGCTTGTTTAAAGTGATTTTCATGCTTCCAGGGGCCCTAAACACAACATTTGTGGAATGGTTAGAAGTGCATGAAAATGGCCAATTTACTCACTCTGAGGTCTCAAAAAGTGTTTCTTCACCCCGGGAAGTGAATTAAACACCATTTGGAGGCATTTAATGTTCAAGCAAAAACGGCTGATTTTTGACAAAAGAGATAACACCCCCCATTACGTCTTGCTTCAGAAAGGTGAAAAATGGGCCATTTTCAAATGTTTTATTTTTGAATGTCAGTTCACATTTGTAGGTAGATCATCAGTTTTAGAGCTAAAATTAGCATGTTTAAAGTGATTTTCATGCTTCCAGGGGCCCTAAACACAACATTTGTGGAATGGTTAAAAGTGCATGAAAATGGCCAATTTACTCACTCTGAGGTCTCAAAAAGTGTTTCTTCACCCCGGGAAGTGAATTAAATACCATTTGGAGGCATTTAATGTTCAAGCAAAAACGGCTGATTTTTGACAAAAGAGATAACACCCCCCATTACGTAATGCTGCAGAAAGGTGAAAAATGGTCCGCTTTCAAATGTTTTATTTTTGAACATCAGTTCAGATTTGTAGGTAGATCATCAGTTTTAGAGCTAAAATTAGCATGTTTACAGTGATTTTCATGCTTCCAGGGGCCCTAAACACATTTGTGGAATGGTTAAAAGTGCATGAAAATGGCCAATTTACTCACTCTGAGGTCTCAAAAAGTGTTTATTCACCCCGGGAAGTAAATGAAATACCATTTGGAGGCATTTAATGTTCAAGCAAAAACGGCTGATTTTTGACAAAAGAGATAACACCCCCCCATTACGTCATGCTTCAGAAAGGTGAAAAATGGTCCACTTTCAAATGTTTTATTTTTGAATGTCAGTTCACATTTGTAGGTACATCATCAGTTTTAGAGCTAAAATTAGCATGTTTAAAGTGATTTTCATGCTTCCAGGGGCCCGGGAAGTCAATTAAAAACCATATAGAGGCATTTAATGTTCAAGCAAAAACAGCTGATTTTTGACAAAAGAGATAACACCCCCCCATTACGTCATGCTTCAGAAAGGTGAAATATGGTCCGTTTTCAAATGTTTTATTTTTGAACGTCAGTTCACATTTGTAGGTGGATCATCAGTTTTAGAGCTAAAATTAGCATGTTTAAAGTGAATTTCATGCTTCTAGGGGCCCTAAACACAACATTTGTGGAATGGTTAAAAGTGCATGAAAATGGCCAATTTACTCACTCTGAGGTCTCAAAAAGTGTTTCTTCACCCCGGGAAGTAAATTAAATACCATTTGGAGGCATTTAATGTTCAAGCAAAAACGGCTGATTTTTGACAAAAGAGATAACACCCCCATTACGTCATGCTTCAGAAAGGGGAAAAATGGTCCGTTTTCAAATGTTTTATTTTTGCACGTCAGTTCACATTTGTAGGTAGATCATCAGTTTTAGAGCTAAAATTAGCATGTTTAAAGTGATTTTCATGCTTCCAGGGGCCCGTGAAGTGAATTAAAAACCATTTGGAGGCATTTAATGTTCAAGCAAAAACGGCTGATTTTTGACAAAAGAGATAACACCCCCCCATTACGTCATGCTTCAGAAAGGTGAAAAATGGTCGGTTTTCAAATGTTTTATTTTTGAACGTCAGTTCACATTTGTAGGAGGATCATCAGTTTTAGAGCTAAAATTAGCATGTTTACAGTGATTTTCATGCTTCCAAGGGCCCTAAACACAACATTTGTGGAATGGTTAAAAGTGCATGAAAATGGCCAATTTACTCACTCTGAGGTCTCAAAAAGTGTTTCTTCAACCCGGAAAGTGAATTAAATACCATTTGGAGGCATTTAATGTTCAAGCAAAAACGGCTGATTTTTGACAAAAGAGATAACACCCCCCCATTACGTCATGCTTCAGAAAGGTGAAAAATGGTCCGCTTTCAAATGGTTTTTTTTTAACGTCAGTTCAGATTTGTAGGTAGATCATCAGTTTTAGAGCTAAAATTAGCCTGTTTACAGTGATTTTCATGCTTCCAGGGGCCCTAAACACAACATTTGTGGAATGGTTAAAAGTGCATGAAAATGGCCAATTTTCTCACTCTGAGGTCTCAAAAAGTGTTTCTTCACTCCGGGAAGTGAATTAAAAACCATTTGGAGGCATTTAATTTTCAAGCAAAAACAGCAGATTTTTGACAAAAGAGATAACACCCACCCATTACGTCATGCTTCAGAAAGGTGCAAAATGGTCCGTTTTCAAATGTTTTATTTTTGAATGTCAGTTCACATTTGTAGGTAGATCATCAGTTTTAGAGCTAAAATTAGCATGTTTAAAGTGATTTTCATGCTTCCAGGGGCCCGTGAAGTGAATTAAAAACCATTTGGAGGCATTTAATGTTCAAGCAAAAACAGCAGATTTTTGCTAAAAGAGATAGCACCCCCCATTACGGCATGCTTCAGAAAGGTGATAAATGGTCCGTTTTCAAATGTTTTATTTTTGAACCTCAGTTCACATTTGTAGGTGGATCATCAGTTTTAGAGCTAAAATTAGCATGTTTAAAGTGAATTTCATGCTTCTAGGGGCCCTAAACACAACATTTGTGGAATGGTTAAAAGTGCATGAAAATTGCCAATTTACTCACTCTGAGGTCTCAAAAAGTGTTTCTTTACTCCGGGAAGTAAATTAAATACCATTTGGAGGCATTTAATGTTCAAGCAAAAACGGCTGATTTTTGACAAAAGAGATAACACCCCCCATTACGTCATGCTTCAGAAAGGTGAAAAATGGTCCGCTTTCAAATGTTTTATTTTTTGAACGTCAGTTCACATTTGTAGGTAGATCATCAGTTTTAGAGCTAAAATTAGCATGTTTAAAGTGATTTTCATGCTTCCAGGGGCCCGGGAAGTCAATTAAAAACCATATAGAGGCATTTAATGTTCAAGCAAAAACAGCTGATTTTTGACAAAAGAGATAACACCCCCCCATTACGTCATGCTTCAGAAAGGTGAAATATGGTCCGTTTTCAAATGTTTTATTTTTGAACGTCAGTTCACATTTGTAGGTGGATCATCAGTTTTAGAGCTAAAATTAGCATGTTTAAAGTGAATTTCATGCTTCTAGGGGCCCTAAACACAACATTTGTGGAATGGTTAAAAGTGCATGAAAATGGCCAATTTACTCACTCTGAGGTCTCAAAAAGTGTTTCTTCACCCCGGGAAGTAAATTAAATACCATTTGGAGGCATTTAATGTTCAAGCAAAAACGGCTGATTTTTGACAAAAGAGATAACACCCCCATTACGTCATGCTTCAGAAAGGGGAAAAATGGTCCGTTTTCAAATGTTTTATTTTTGCACGTCAGTTCACATTTGTAGGTAGATCATCAGTTTTAGAGCTAAAATTAGCATGTTTAAAGTGATTTTCATGCTTCCAGGGTCCCGTGAAGTGAATTAAAAACCATTTGGAGGCATTTAATGTTCAAGCAAAAACGGCTGATTTTTGACAAAAGAGATAACACCCCCCCATTACGTCATGCTTCAGAAAGGTGAAAAATGGTCGGTTTTCAAATGTTTTATTTTTGAACGTCAGTTCACATTTGTAGGAGGATCATCAGTTTTAGAGCTAAAATTAGCATGTTTACAGTGATTTTCATGCTTCCAAGGGCCCTAAACACAACATTTGTGGAATGGTTAAAAGTGCATGAAAATGGCCAATTTACTCACTCTGAGGTCTCAAAAAGTGTTTCTTCAACCCGGAAAGTGAATTAAATACCATTTGGAGGCATTTAATGTTCAAGCAAAAACGGCTGATTTTTGACAAAAGAGATAACACCCCCCCATTACGTCATGCTTCAGAAAGGTGAAAAATGGTCCGCTTTCAAATGGTTTTTTTTTAACGTCAGTTCAGATTTGTAGGTAGATCATCAGTTTTAGAGCTAAAATTAGCCTGTTTACAGTGATTTTCATGCTTCCAGGGGCCCTAAACACAACATTTGTGGAATGGTTAAAAGTGCATGAAAATGGCCAATTTTCTCACTCTGAGGTCTCAAAAAGTGTTTCTTCACTCCGGGAAGTGAATTAAAAACCATTTGGAGGCATTTAATTTTCAAGCAAAAACAGCAGATTTTTGACAAAAGAGATAACACCCACCCATTACGTCATGCTTCAGAAAGGTGCAAAATGGTCCGTTTTCAAATGTTTTATTTTTGAATGTCAGTTCACATTTGTAGGTAGATCATCAGTTTTAGAGCTAAAATTAGCATGTTTAAAGTGATTTTCATGCTTCCAGGGGCCCGTGAAGTGAATTAAAAACCATTTGGAGGCATTTAATGTTCAAGCAAAAACAGCAGATTTTTGCTAAAAGAGATAGCACCCCCCATTACGGCATGCTTCAGAAAGGTGATAAATGGTCCGTTTTCAAATGTTTTATTTTTGAACCTCAGTTCACATTTGTAGGTGGATCATCAGTTTTAGAGCTAAAATTATCATGTTTAAAGTGAATTTCATGCTTCTAGGGGCCCTAAACACAACATTTGTGGAATGGTTAAAAGTGCATGAAAATGGCCAATTTACTCACTCTGAGGTCTCAAAAAGTGTTTCTTTACTCCGGGAAGTAAATTAAATACCATTTGGAGGCATTTAATGTTCAAGCAAAAACGGCTGATTTTTGACAAAAGAGATAACACCCCCCATTACGTCATGCTTCAGAAAGGTGAAAAATGGTCCGCTTTCAAATGTTTTATTTTTTGAACGTCAGTTCACATTTGTAGGTAGATCATCAGTTTTAGAGCTAAAATTAGCATGTTTAAAGTGATTTTCATGCTTCCAGGGGCCCTAAACACAACATTTGTGGAATGGTTAAAAGTGCATGAAAATGGCCAATTTACTCACTCTGACGTCTCAAAAAGTGTTTCTTCACCCCGGGAAGTGAATTAAAAACCATTTGGAGGCATTTAATGTTCAAGCAAAATCAGCTGATTTTTGACAAAAGAGATAACACCCCCCATTACGTCATGCTTCAGAAAGGTGCAAAATGGTCCAATTTCAAATATTTTATTTTTGAACGTCAGTTCAAATTTGTAGGTGGATCATCAGTTTTAGAGCTAAAATTAGCATGTTTAAAGTGATTTTCATGCTTCCAGGGGCCCGTGAAGTGAATTAAAAACCATTTGGAGGCATTTAATGTTCAAGCAAAAACGGCTGATTTTTGACAAAAGAGATAACACCCCCCCCATTACGTCATGCTTCAGAAAGGTGAAAAATGGTTGGTTTTCAAATGTTTTATTTTTGAACGTCAGTTCACATTTGTAGGAGGATCATCAGTTTTAGAGCTAAAATTAGCATGTTTACAGTGATTTTCATGCTTCCAGGGGCCCTAAACACAACATTTGTGGAATGGTTAAAAGTGCATGAAAATGGCCAATTTTCTCACTCTGAGGTCTCAAAAAGTGTTTCTTCACCCCGGGAAGTGAATTAAATACCATTTGGAGGCATTTAATGTTCAAGCAAAAACGGCTGATTTTTGACAAAAGAGATAACACCCCCCCATTACGTCATGCTTCAGAAAGGTGAAAAATGGTCCGCTTTCAAATGTTTTATTTTTGAACGTCAGTTCAGATTTGTAGGTAGATCATCAGTTTTAGAGCTAAAATTAGCCTGTTTACAGTGATTTTCATGCTTCCAGGGGCCCTAAACACAACATTTGTGGAATGGTTAAAAGTGCATGAAAATGGCCAATTTTCTCACTCTGAGGTCTCAAAAAGTGTTTCTTCACTCCGGGAAGTGAATTAAAAACCATTTGGAGGCATTTAATGTTCAAGCAAAAACAGCAGATTTTTGACAAAAGAGATAACACCCCCCCATTACATCATGCTTCAGAAAGGTGCAAAATGGTCCAGTTTCAAATATTTTATTTTTGAACGTCAGTTCACATTTGAAGGTGGATCATCAGTTTTAGAGCTAAAATTAGCATGTTTAAAGTGATTTTCATGCTTCCAGGGGCCCGGGAAGTGAATTAAAAACCATTTGGAGGCATTTCATGTTCAAGCAAAAACAGCAGATTTTTGACAAAAGAGATAACACCCCCCCATTACGTCATGCTTCAGAAAGGTGAAATATGGTCCATTTTCAAATGTTTTATTTTTGAACGTCAGTTCACATTTGTAGGTGGATCATCAGTTTTAGAGCTAAAATTAGCATGTTTAAAGTGATTTTCATGCTTCCAGGGGCCCTAAACACAACATTTGTGAAATAGTTAACAGTGCATGAAAATGGCCAATTTACTCACTCTGAGGTCTCAAAAAGTGTTTCTTCACACCGGGAAGTGAATTAAATACCATTTGGAGGCATTTAATGTTCAAGCAAAAACGGCTGATTTTTGATAAAAGAGATAACACCCCCCCCATTACGTCTTGCTTCAGAAAGGTAAAAAATGGTCCATTTTTAAATGTTTTATTTTTGAATGTCAGTTCACATTTGTAGGAAAATCATCAGTTTTAGAGCTAAAATTAGCATGTTTAAAGTGATTTTAAGGCTTCCAGGGGCCCGGGAAGTGAATTAAAAACCATTTGGAGGCATTTCATGTTCAAGCAAAAACAGCTGATTTTTGACAAAAGAGATAACACCCCCCCTTACGTCATGCTTCAGAAAGGTGAAAAATGGTCCGTTTTCAAATGTTTTATTTTTGAACGTCAGTTCACATTTGTAGGTGGATCATCAGTTTTAGAGCTAAAATTAGCTTGTTTAAAGTGATTTTCATGCTTCCAGGGGCCCTAAACACAACATTTGTGGAATGGTTAGAAGTGCATGAAAATGGCCAATTTACTCACTCTGAGGTCTCAAAAAGTGTTTCTTCACCCCGGGAAGTGAATTAAACACCATTTAGAGGCATTTAATGTTCAAGCAAAAACGGCTGATTTTTGACAAAAGAGATAACACCCCCCATTACGTCTTGCTTCAGAAAGGTGAAAAATGGTCCGCTTTCAAATGTTTTATTTTTGAACGTCAGTTCAGATTTGTAGGTAGATCATCAGTTTTAGAGCTAAAATTAGCCTGTTTACAGTGATTTTCATGCTTCCAGGGGCCCTAAACACAACATTTGTGGAATGGTTAAAAGTGCATGAAAATGGCCAATTTTCTCACTCTGAGGTCTCAAAAAGTGTTTCTTCACTCCGGGAAGTGAATTAAAAACCATTTGGAGGCATTTAATGTTCAAGCAAAAACAGCAGATTTTTGACAAAAGAGATAACACCCCCCCATTACATCATGCTTCAGAAAGGTGCAAAATGGTCCAGTTTCAAATATTTTATTTTTGAACGTCAGTTCACATTTGAAGGTGGATCATCAGTTTTAGAGCTAAAATTAGCATGTTTAAAGTGATTTTCATGCTTCCAGGGGCCCGGGAAGTGAATTAAAAACCATTTGGAGGCATTTCATGTTCAAGCAAAAACAGCAGATTTTTGACAAAAGAGATAACACCCCCCCATTACGTCATGCTTCAGAAAGGTGAAATATGGTCCATTTTCAAATGTTTTATTTTTGAACGTCAGTTCACATTTGTAGGTGGATCATCAGTTTTAGAGCTAAAATTAGCATGTTTAAAGTGATTTTCATGCTTCCAGGGGCCCTAAACACAACATTTGTGAAATAGTTAACAGTGCATGAAAATGGCCAATTTACTCACTCTGAGGTCTCAAAAAGTGTTTCTTCACACCGGGAAGTGAATTAAATACCATTTGGAGGCATTTAATGTTCAAGCAAAAACGGCTGATTTTTGATAAAAGAGATAACACCCCCCCCATTACGTCTTGCTTCAGAAAGGTAAAAAATGGTCCATTTTTAAATGTTTTATTTTTGAATGTCAGTTCACATTTGTAGGAAAATCATCAGTTTTAGAGCTAAAATTAGCATGTTTAAAGTGATTTTAAGGCTTCCAGGGGCCCGGGAAGTGAATTAAAAACCATTTGGAGGCATTTCATGTTCAAGCAAAAACAGCTGATTTTTGACAAAAGAGATAACACCCCCCCTTACGTCATGCTTCAGAAAGGTGAAAAATGGTCCGTTTTCAAATGTTTTATTTTTGAACGTCAGTTCACATTTGTAGGTGGATCATCAGTTTTAGAGCTAAAATTAGCTTGTTTAAAGTGATTTTCATGCTTCCAGGGGCCCTAAACACAACATTTGTGGAATGGTTAGAAGTGCATGAAAATGGCCAATTTACTCACTCTGAGGTCTCAAAAAGTGTTTCTTCACCCCGGGAAGTGAATTAAACACCATTTAGAGGCATTTAATGTTCAAGCAAAAACGGCTGATTTTTGACAAAAGAGATAACACCCCCCATTACGTCTTGCTTCAGAAAGGTGAAAAATGGTCCGCTTTCAAATGTTTTATTTTTGAACGTCAGTTCAGATTTGTAGGTAGATCATCAGTTTTAGAGCTAAAATTAGCCTGTTTACAGTGATTTTCATGCTTCCAGGGGCCCTAAACACAACATTTGTGGAATGGTTAAAAGTGCATGAAAATGGCCAATTTTCTCACTCTGAGGTCTCAAAAAGTGTTTCTTCACTCCGGGAAGTGAATTAAAAACCATTTGGAGGCATTTAATGTTCAAGCAAAAACAGCAGATTTTTGACAAAAGAGATAACACCCCCCCATTACATCATGCTTCAGAAAGGTGCAAAATGGTCCAGTTTCAAATATTTTATTTTTGAACGTCAGTTCACATTTGAAGGTGGATCATCAGTTTTAGAGCTAAAATTAGCATGTTTAAAGTGATTTTCATGCTTCCAGGGGCCCGGGAAGTGAATTAAAAACCATTTGGAGGCATTTCATGTTCAAGCAAAAAACAGCAGATTTTTGACAAAAGAGATAACACCCCCCCATTACGTCATGCTTCAGAAAGGTGAAATATGGTCCATTTTCAAATGTTTTATTTTTGAACGTCAGTTCACATTTGTAGGTGGATCATCAGTTTTAGAGCTAAAATTAGCATGTTTAAAGTGATTTTCATGCTTCCAGGGGCCCTAAACACAACATTTGTGAAATAGTTAACAGTGCATGAAAATGGCCAATTTACTCACTCTGAGGTCTCAAAAAGTGTTTCTTCACACCGGGAAGTGAATTAAATACCATTTGGAGGCATTTAATGTTCAAGCAAAAACGGCTGATTTTTGATAAAAGAGATAACACCCCCCCCATTACGTCTTGCTTCAGAAAGGTAAAAAATGGTCCATTTTTAAATGTTTTATTTTTGAATGTCAGTTCACATTTGTAGGAAAATCATCAGTTTTAGAGCTAAAATTAGCATGTTTAAAGTGATTTTAAGGCTTCCAGGGGCCCGGGAAGTGAATTAAAAACCATTTGGAGGCATTTCATGTTCAAGCAAAAACAGCTGATTTTTGACAAAAGAGATAACACCCCCCCTTACGTCATGCTTCAGAAAGGTGAAAAATGGTCCGTTTTCAAATGTTTTATTTTTGAACGTCAGTTCACATTTGTAGGTGGATCATCAGTTTTAGAGCTAAAATTAGCTTGTTTAAAGTGATTTTCATGCTTCCAGGGGCCCTAAACACAACATTTGTGGAATGGTTAGAAGTGCATGAAAATGGCCAATTTACTCACTCTGAGGTCTCAAAAAGTGTTTCTTCACCCCGGGAAGTGAATTAAACACCATTTAGAGGCATTTAATGTTCAAGCAAAAACGGCTGATTTTTGACAAAAGAGATAACACCCCCCATTACGTCTTGCTTCAGAAAGGTGAAAAATGGGCCATTTTCAAATGTTTTATTTTTGAATGTCAGTTCACATTTGTAGGTAGATCATCAGTTTTAGAGCTAAAATTAGCATGTTTAAAGTGATTTTCATGCTTCCAGGGGCCCTAAACACAACATTTGTGGAATGGTTAAAAGTGCATGAAAATGGCCAATTTACTCACTCTGAGGTCTCAATGGTGTTTCTTCAACCCGGGAAGTGAATTAAATACCATTTGGAGGCATTTAATGTTCAAGCAAAAACGGCTGATTTTTGACAAAAGAGATAACACCCCCCCATTACGTCTTGCTTCAGAAAGGTGAAAAATGGTCCATTTTCAAATGTTTTATTTTTGAACGTCAGTTCACATTTGTAGGTGGATCATCAGTTTTAGAGCTAAAATTAGCATGTTTAAAGTGATTTTCATGCTTCCAGGGGCCCTAAACACAACATTTGTGAAATAGTTAACAGTGCATGAAAATGGCCAATTTACTCACTCTGAGGTCTCAAAAAGTGTTTCTTCACACCGGGAAGTGAATTAAATACCATTTGGAGGCATTTAATGTTCAAGCAAAAACGGCTGATTTTTGATAAAAGAGATAACACCCCCCCCATTACGTCTTGCTTCAGAAAGGTAAAAAATGGTCCATTTTTAAATGTTTTATTTTTGAATGTCAGTTCACATTTGTAGGAAAATCATCAGTTTTAGAGCTAAAATTAGCATGTTTAAAGTGATTTTAAGGCTTCCAGGGGCCCGGGAAGTGAATTAAAAACCATTTGGAGGCATTTCATGTTCAAGCAAAAACAGCTGATTTTTGACAAAAGAGATAACACCCCCCCTTACGTCATGCTTCAGAAAGGTGAAAAATGGTCCGTTTTCAAATGTTTTATTTTTGAACGTCAGTTCACATTTGTAGGTGGATCATCAGTTTTAGAGCTAAAATTAGCTTGTTTAAAGTGATTTTCATGCTTCCAGGGGCCCTAAACACAACATTTGTGGAATGGTTAGAAGTGCATGAAAATGGCCAATTTACTCACTCTGAGGTCTCAAAAAGTGTTTCTTCACCCCGGGAAGTGAATTAAACACCATTTAGAGGCATTTAATGTTCAAGCAAAAACGGCTGATTTTTGACAAAAGAGATAACACCCCCCATTACGTCTTGCTTCAGAAAGGTGAAAAATGGGCCATTTTCAAATGTTTTATTTTTGAATGTCAGTTCACATTTGTAGGTAGATCATCAGTTTTAGAGCTAAAATTAGCATGTTTAAAGTGATTTTCATGCTTCCAGGGGCCCTAAACACAACATTTGTGGAATGGTTAAAAGTGCATGAAAATGGCCAATTTACTCACTCTGAGGTCTCAAAAAGTGTTTCTTCAACCCGGGAAGTGAATTAAATACCATTTGGAGGCATTTAATGTTCAAGCAAAAACGGCTGATTTTTGACAAAAGAGATAACACCCCCCCATTACGTCTTGCTTCAGAAAGGTGAAAAATGGTCCATTTTTAAATGTTTTATTTTTGAATGTCAGTTCACATTTGTAGGTAGATCATCAGTTTTAGAGCTAAAATTAGCATGTTTAAAGTGATTTTCATGCTTCCAGGGGCCTGTGAAGTGAATTAAAAACCATTTGGAGGCATTTAATATTCAAGCAAAAACAGCCGATTTTTGACAAAAGAGATAACACTCCCCCATTACGTCATGCTTCAGAAAGGTGCAAAATGGTCAGTTTTCAAATGTTTTATTTTTGAACGTCAGTTCACATTTGTAGGTGGATCATCAGTTTTAGAGCTAAAATTAGCATGTTTACAGTGATTTTCATGCTTCCAGGGGCCCTAAACACAACATTTGTGGAATGGTTAAAAGTGCATGAAAATGGCCAATTTACTCACTCTGAGGTCTCAAAAACTGTTTCTTCACACCGGGAAGTGAATTAAATACCATTTGGAGGCATTTAATGTTCAAGCAAAAACGGCTGATTTTTGACAAAAGAGATAACACCCCCCCATTACGTCATGCTTCAGAAAGGTGCAAAATGGTCCGTTCTCAAATGTTTTATTTTTGAATGTCAGTTCACATTTGTAGGTAGATCATCAGTTTTAGAGCTAAAATTAGCATGTTTAAAGTGATTTTCATGCTTCCAGGGGCCCGTGAAGTGAATTAAAAACCATTTGGAGGCATTTAATGTTCAAGCAACAACAGCAGATTTTTGCTAAAAGAGATAGCACCCCCCATTACGGCATGCTTCAGAAAGGTGAAAAATGGTCCGTTTTCAAATGTTTTATTTTTGAACCTCAGTTCACATTTGTAGGTGGATCATCAGTTTTAGAGCTAAAATTAGCATGTTTAAAGTGAATTTCATGCTTCTAGGGGCCCTAAACACAACATTTGTGGAATGGTTAAAAGTGCATGAAAATGGCCAATTTACTCACTCTGAGGTCTCAAAAAGTGTTTCTTTACTCCGGGAAGTAAATTAAATACCATTTGGAGGCATTTAATGTTCAAGCAAAAACGGCTGATTTTTGACAAAAGAGATAACACCCCCCATTACGTCATGCTTCAGAAAGGTGAAAAATGGTCCGCTTTCAAATGTTTTATTTTTTGAACGTCAGTTCACATTTGTAGGTAGATCATCAGTTTTAGAGCTAAAATTAGCATGTTTAAAGTGATTTTCATGCTTCCAGGGGCCCTAAACACAACATTTGTGGAATGGTTAAAAGTGCATGAAAATGGCCAATTTACTCACTCTGAGGTCTCAAAAAGTGTTTATTCACCCCGGGAAGTGAATTAAATACCATTTGGAGGCATTTAATGTTCAAGCAAAAATGGCTGATTTTTGACAAAAGAGATAACACCCCCCATTACGTCATGCTTCAGAAAGGTGCAAAATGGTCCAGTTTCAAATATTTTATTTTTGAACGTCAGTTCAAATTTGTAGGTGGATCATCAGTTTTAGAGCTAAAATTAGCATGTTTAAAGTGATTTTCATGCTTCCAGGGGCCCGGGAAGTGAATTAAAAACCATATAGAGGCATTTAATGTTCAAGCAAAAACAGCTGATTTTTGACAAAAGAGATAACACCCCCCCATTACGTCATGCTTCAGAAAGGTGAAATATGGTCTGTTTTCAAATGTTTTATTTTTGAACGTCAGTTCACATTTGTAGGTGGATCATCAGTTTTAGAGCTAAAATTAGCATGTTTAAAGTGAATTTCATGCTTGTAGGGGCCCTAAACACAACATTTGTGGAATGGTTAAAAGTGCATGAAAATGGCCAATTTACTCACTCTGAGGTCTCAAAAAGTGTTTCTTCACCCCGGGAAGTAAATTAAATACCATTTGGAGGCATTTAATGTTCAAGCATAAACGGCTGATTTTTGACAAAAGAGATAACACCCCCCATTACGTCATGCTTGAGAAAGGTGAAAAATGGTCCGTTTTCAAATGTTTTATTTTTGCACGTCAGTTCACATTTGTAGGTAGATCATCAGTTTTAGAGCTAAAATTAGCATGTTTAAAGTGATTTTCATGCTTCCAGGGGCCCGTGAAGTGAATTAAAAACCATTTGGAGGCATTTAATGTTCAAGCATAAACGGCTGATTTTTGACAAAAGAGATAACACCCCCCCATTACGTCATGCTTCAGAAAGGTGAAAAATGGTCCGCTTTCAAATGTTTTATTTTTGAACGTCAGTTCAGATTTGTAGGTAGATCATCAGTTTTAGAGCTAAAATTAGCCTGTTTACAGTGATTTTCATGCTTCCAGGGGCCCTAAACACAACATTTGTGGAATGGTTAAAAGTGCATGAAAATGGCCAATTTTCTCACTCTGAGGTCTCAAAAAGTGTTTCTTCACTCCGGGAAGTGAATTAAAAACCATTTGGAGGCATTTAATGTTCAAGCAAAAACAGCTGATTTTTGACAAAAGAGATAACACCCCCCATTACGTCATGCTTCAGAAAGGTGCAAAATGGTCCAATTTCAAATATTTTATTTTTGAACGTCAGTTCAAATTTGTAGGTGGATCATCAGTTTTAGAGCTAAAATTAGCATGTTTAAAGTGATTTTCATGCTTCCAGGGGCCCGGGAAGTGAATAAAAAACCATTTGGAGGCATTTAATGTTCAAGCAAAAACAGCTGATTTTTGACAAAAGAGATAACACCCCCCCATTACGTCATGCTTCAGAAAGGTGAAATATGGTCCGTTTTCAAATGTTTTATTTTTGAACGTCAGTTCACATTTGTAGGTGGATCATCAGTTTTAGAGCTAAAATTAGCATGTTTAAAGTGAATTTCGTGCTTCTAGGGGCCCTAAACACAACATTTGTGGAATGGTTAAAAGTGCATGAAAATGGCCAATTTACTCACTCTGAGGTCTCAAAAAGTGTTTATTCACCCCGGGAAGTAAATGAAATACCATTTGGAGGCATTTAATGTTCAAGCAAAAACGACTGATTTTTGACAAAAGAGATAACACCCCCCCATTACGTCATGCTTCAGAAAGGTGAAAAATGGTCCACTTTCAAATGTTTTATTTTTGAATGTCAGTTCACATTTGTAGGTACATCATCAGTTTTAGAGCTAAAATTAGCATGTTTAAAGTGATTTTCATGCTTCCAGGGGCCCGTGAAGTGAATTAAATACCATTTGGGGGCATTTAATGTTCAAGCAAAAACGGCTGATTTTTGACAAAAGAGATAACACCCCCCCATTACGTCATGCTTCAGAAAGGTGAAAAATGGTCCACTTTCAAATGTTTTATTTTTGAATGTCAGTTCACATTTGTAGGTACATCATCAGTTTTAGAGCTAAAATTAGCATGTTTAAAGTGATTTTCATGCTTCCAGGGGCCCGTGAAGTGAAGTAAAAACCATTTGGAGGCATTTAATGTTCAAGCAAAAACGGCTGATTTTTGACAAAAGAGATAACACCCCCCCCATTACGTCATGCTTCAGAAAGGTGAAAAATGGTTGGTTTTCAAATGTTTTATTTTTGAACGTCAGTTCACATTTGTAGGAGGATCATCAGTTTTAGAGCTAAAATTAGCATGTTTACAGTGATTTTCATGCTTCCAGGGGCCCTAAACACAACATTTGTGGAATGGTTAAAAGTGCATGAAAATGGCCAATTTTCTCACTCTGAGGTCTCAAAAAGTGTTTCTTCACCCCGGGAAGTGAATTAAATACCATTTGGAGGCATTTAATGTTCAAGCAAAAACGGCTGATTTTTGACAAAAGAGATAACACCCCCCCATTACGTCATGCTTCAGAAAGGTGAAAAATGGTCCGCTTTCAAATGTTTTATTTTTGAACGTCAGTTCAGATTTGTAGGTAGATCATCAGTTTTAGAGCTAAAATTAGCCTGTTTACAGTGATTTTCATGCTTCCAGGGGCCCTAAACACAACATTTGTGGAATGGTTAAAAGTGCATGAAAATGGCCAATTTTCTCACTCTGAGGTCTCAAAAAGTGTTTCTTCATTCCGGGAAGTGAATTAAAAACCATTTGGAGGCATTTAATGTTCAAGCAAAAACAGCAGATTTTTGACAAAAGAGATAACACCCCCCCATTACATCATGCTTCAGAAAGGTGCAAAATGGTCCAGTTTCAAATATTTTATTTTTGAACGTCAGTTCACATTTGTAGGTGGATCATCAGTTTTAGAGCTAAAATTAGCATGTTTAAAGTGATTTTCATGCTTCCAGGGGCCCGGGAAGTGAATTAAAAACCATTTGGAGGCATTTCATGTTCAAGCAAAAACAGCAGATTTTTGACAAAAGAGATAACACCCCCCCATTACGTCATGCTTCAGAAAAATGAAATATGGTCCATTTTCAAATGTTTTATTTTTGAACGTCAGTTCACATTTGTAGGTGGATCATCAGTTTTAGAGCTAAAATTAGCATGTTTAAAGTGATTTTCATGCTTCCAGGGGCCCTAAACACAACATTTGTGAAATAGTTAACAGTGCATGAAAATGGCCAATTTACTCACTCTGAGGTCTCAAAAAGTGTTTCTTCACACCGGGAAGTGAATTAAATACCATTTGGAGGCATTTAATGTTCAAGCAAAAACGGCTGATTTTTGATAAAAGAGATAACACCCCCCCATTACGTCTTGCTTCAGAAAGGTGAAAAATGGTCCATTTTTAAATGTTTTATTTTTGAATGTCAGTTCACATTTGTAGGTAGATCATCAGTTTTAGAGCTAAAATTAGCATGTTTAAAGTGATTTTCATGCTTCCAGGGGCCCGTGAAGTGAATTAAAAACCATTTGGAGGCATTTCATGTTCAAGCAAAAACAGCTGATTTTTGACAAAAGAGATAACACCCCCCCCATTACGTCATGCTTCAGAAAGGTGAAAAATGGTCCGTTTTCAAATGTTTTATTTTTGAACGTCAGTTCACATTTGTAGGTGGATCATCAGTTTTAGAGCTAAAATTAGCTTGTTTAAAGTGATTTTCATGCTTCCAGGGGCCCTAAACACAACATTTGTGGAATGGTTAGAAGTGCATGAAAATGGCCAATTTACTCACTCTGAGGTCTCAAAAAGTGTTTCTTCACCCCGGGAAGTGAATTAAACACCATTTAGAGGCATTTAATGTTCAAGCAAAAACGGCTGATTTTTGACAAAAGAGATAACACCCCCCATTACGTCTTGCTTCAGAAAGGTGAAAAATGGGCCATTTTCAAATGTTTTATTTTTGAATGTCAGTTCACATTTGTAGGTAGATCATCAGTTTTAGAGCTAAAATTAGCATGTTTAAAGTGATTTTCATGCTTCCAGGGGCCCTAAACACAACATTTGTGGAATGGTTAAAAGTGCATGAAAATGGCCAATTTACTCACTCTGAGGTCTCAAAAAGTGTTTCTTCAACCCGGGAAGTGAATTAAATACCATTTGGAGGCATTTAATGTTCAAGCAAAAACGGCAGATTTTTGACAAAAGAGATAACACCCCCCCATTACGTCATGCTTCAGAAAGGTGCAAAATGGTCCGTTCTCAAATGTTTTATTTTTGAATGTCAGTTCACATTTGTAGGTAGATCATCAGTTTTAGAGCTAAAATTAGCATGTTTAAAGTGATTTTCATGCTTCCAGGGGCCCGTGAAGTGAATTAAAAACCATTTGGAGGCATTTAATTTTCAAGCAACAACAGCAGATTTTTGCTAAAAGAGATAGCACCCCCCATTACGGCATGCTTCAGAAAGGTGAAAAATGGTCCGTTTTCAAATGTTTTATTTTTGAACCTCAGTTCACATTTGTAGGTGGATCATCAGTTTTAGAGCTAAAATTAGCATGTTTAAAGTGAATTTCATGCTTCTAGGGGCCCTAAACACAACATTTGTGGAATGGTTAAAAGTGCATGAAAATGGCCAATTTAATCACTCTGAGGTCTCAAAAAGTGTTTATTCACCCCGGGAAGTAAATGAAATACCATTTGGAGGCATTTAATGTTCAAGCAAAAATGGCTGATTTTTGACAAAAGAGATAACACCCCCCATTACGTCATGCTTCAGAAAGGTGCAAAATGGTCCAGTTTCAAATATTTTATTGTTGAACGTCAGTTCAAATTTGTAGGTGGATCATCAGTTTTAGAGCTAAAATTAGCATGTTTAAAGTGATTTTCATGCTTCCAGGGGCCCGGGAAGTGAATTAAAAACCATATAGAAGCATTTAATGTTCAAGCAAAAACAGCTGATTTTTGACAAAAGAGATAACACCCCCCCATTACGTCATGCTTCAGAAAGGTGAAATATGGTCTGTTTTCAAATGTTTTATTTTTGAACGTCAGTTCACATTTGTAGGTGGATCATCAGTTTTAGAGCTAAAATTAGCATGTTTAAAGTGAATTTCATGCTTGTAGGGGCCCTAAACACAACATTTGTGGAATGGTTAAAAGTGCATGAAAATGGCCAATTTACTCACTCTGAGGTCTCAAAAAGTGTTTCTTCACCCCGGGAAGTAAATTAAATACCATTTGGAGGCATTTAATGTTCAAGCATAAACGGCTGATTTTTGACAAAAGAGATAACACCCCCCATTACGTCATGCTTGAGAAAGGTGAAAAATGGTCCGTTTTCAAATGTTTTATTTTTGCACGTCAGTTCACATTTGTAGGTAGATCATCAGTTTTAGAGCTAAAATTAGCCTGTTTACAGTGATTTTCATGCTTCCAGGGGCCCTAAACACAACATTTGTGGAATGGTTAAAAGTGCATGAAAATGGCCAATTTTCTCACTCTGAGGTCTCAAAAAGTGTTTCTTCACTCCGGGAAGTGAATTAAAAACCATTTGGAGGCATTTAATGTTCAAGCAAAAACAGCAGATTTTTGACAAAAGAGATAACACCCCCCCATTACATCATGCTTCAGAAAGGTGCAAAATGGTCCAGTTTCAAATATTTTATTTTTGAACGTCAGTTCACATTTGTAGGTGGATCATCAGTTTTAGAGCTAAAATTAGCATGTTTAAAGTGATTTTCATGCTTCCAGGGGCCCAGGAAGTGAATTAAAAACCATTTGGAGGCATTTCATGTTCAAGCAAAAACAGCAGATTTTTGACAAAAGAGATAACACCCCCCATTACGTCATGCTTCAGAAAGGTGAAATATGGTCCGTTTTCAAATGTTTTATTTTTGAACGTCAGTTCACATTTGTAGGTGGATCATCAGTTTTAGAGCTAAAATTAGCATGTTTAAAGAGAATTTCATGCTTCTAGGGGCCCTAAACACAACATTTGTGGAATGGTTAAAAGTGCATGAAAATGGCAAATTTACTCACTCTGAGGTCTCAAAAAGTGTTTCTTCAACCCGGAAAGTGAATTAAATACCATTTGGAGGCATTTAATGTTCAAGCAAAAACGGCTGATTTTTGACAAAAGAGATAACACCCCCCCATTACGTCATGCTTCAGAAAGGTGAAAAATGGTCCGCTTTCAAATGGTTTTTTTTTAACGTCAGTTCAGATTTGTAGGTAGATCATCAGTTTTAGAGCTAAAATTAGCCTGTTTACAGTGATTTTCATGCTTCCAGGGGCCCTAAACACAACATTTGTGGAATGGTTAAAAGTGCATGAAAATGGCCAATTTTCTCACTCTGAGGTCTCAAAAAGTGTTTCTTCACTCCGGGAAGTGAATTAAAAACCATTTGGAGGCATTTAATTTTCAAGCAAAAACAGCAGATTTTTGACAAAAGAGATAACACCCACCCATTACGTCATGCTTCAGAAAGGTGCAAAATGGTCCGTTTTCAAATGTTTTATTTTTGAATGTCAGTTCACATTTGTAGGTAGATCATCAGTTTTAGAGCTAAAATTAGCATGTTTAAAGTGATTTTCATGCTTCCAGGGGCCCGTGAAGTGAATTAAAAACCATTTGGAGGCATTTAATGTTCAAGCAAAAACAGCAGATTTTTGCTAAAAGAGATAGCACCCCCCATTACGGCATGCTTCAGAAAGGTGATAAATGGTCCGTTTTCAAATGTTTTATTTTTGAACCTCAGTTCACATTTGTAGGTGGATCATCAGTTTTAGAGCTAAAATTAGCATGTTTAAAGTGAATTTCATGCTTCTAGGGGCCCTAAACACAACATTTGTGGAATGGTTAAAAGTGCATGAAAATGGCCAATTTACTCACTCTGAGGTCTCAAAAAGTGTTTCTTTACTCCGGGAAGTAAATTAAATACCATTTGGAGGCATTTAATGTTCAAGCAAAAACGGCTGATTTTTGACAAAAGAGATAACACCCCCCATTACGTCATGCTTCAGAAAGGTGAAAAATGGTCCGCTTTCAAATGTTTCATTTTTTGAACGTCAGTTCACATTTGTAGGTAGATCATCAGTTTTAGAGCTAAAATTAGCATGTTTAAAGTGATTTTCATGCTTCCAGGGGCCCTAAACACAACATTTGTGGAATGGTTAAAAGTGCATGAAAATGGCCAATTTACTCACTCTGACGTCTCAAAAAGTGTTTCTTCACCCCGGGAAGTGAATTAAAAACCATTTGGAGGCATTTAATGTTCAAGCAAAAACAGCTGATTTTTGACAAAAGAGATAACACCCCCCATTACGTCATGCTTCAGAAAGGTGCAAAATGGTCCAATTTCAAATATTTTATTTTTGAACGTCAGTTCAAATTTGTAGGTGGATCATCAGTTTTAGAGCTAAAATTAGCATGTTTAAAGTGATTTTCATGCTTCCAGGGGCCCGTGAAGTGAATTAAAAACCATTTGGAGGCATTTAATGTTCAAGCAAAAACGGCTGATTTTTGACAAAAGAGATAACACCCCCCCCATTACGTCATGCTTCAGAAAGGTGAAAAATCGTTGGTTTTCAAATGTTTTATTTTTGAACGTCAGTTCACATTTGTAGGAGGATCATCAGTTTTAGAGCTAAAATTAGCATGTTTACAGTGATTTTCATGCTTCCAGGGGCCCTAAACACAACATTTGTGGAATGGTTAAAAGTGCATGAAAATGGCCAATTTTCTCACTCTGAGGTCTCAAAAAGTGTTTCTTCACCCCGGGAAGTGAATTAAATACCATTTGGAGGCATTTAATGTTCAAGCAAAAACGGCTGATTTTTGACAAAAGAGATAACACCCCCCCATTACGTCATGCTTCAGAAAGGTGAAAAATGGTCCGCTTTCAAATGTTTTATTTTTGAACGTCAGTTCAGATTTGTAGGTAGATCATCAGTTTTAGAGCTAAAATTAGCCTGTTTACAGTGATTTTCATGCTTCCAGGGGCCCTAAACACAACATTTGTGGAATGGTTAAAAGTGCATGAAAATGGCCAATTTTCTCACTCTGAGGTCTCAAAAAGTGTTTCTTCACTCCGGGAAGTGAATTAAAAACCATTTGGAGGCATTTAATGTTCAAGCAAAAACAGCAGATTTTTGACAAAAGAGATAACACCCCCCCATTACATCATGCTTCAGAAAGGTGCAAAATGGTCCAGTTTCAAATATTTTATTTTTGAACGTCAGTTCACATTTGAAGGTGGATCATCAGTTTTAGAGCTAAAATTAGCATGTTTAAAGTGATTTTCATGCTTCCAGGGGCCCGGGAAGTGAATTAAAAACCATTTGGAGGCATTTCATGTTCAAGCAAAAACAGCAGATTTTTGACAAAAGAGATAACACCCCCCCATTACGTCATGCTTCAGAAAGGTGAAATATGGTCCATTTTCAAATGTTTTATTTTTGAACGTCAGTTCACATTTGTAGGTGGATCATCAGTTTTAGAGCTAAAATTAGCATGTTTAAAGTGATTTTCATGCTTCCAGGGGCCCTAAACACAACATTTGTGAAATAGTTAACAGTGCATGAAAATGGCCAATTTACTCACTCTGAGGTCTCAAAAAGTGTTTCTTCACACCGGGAAGTGAATTAAATACCATTTGGAGGCATTTAATGTTCAAGCAAAAATGGCTGATTTTTGATAAAAGAGATAACACCCCCCCCATTACGTCTTGCTTCAGAAAGGTAAAAAATGGTCCATTTTTAAATGTTTTATTTTTGAATGTCAGTTCACATTTGTAGGAAAATCATCAGTTTTAGAGCTAAAATTAGCATGTTTAAAGTGATTTTAAGGCTTCCAGGGGCCCGGGAAGTGAATTAAAAACCATTTGGAGGCATTTCATGTTCAAGCAAAAACAGCTGATTTTTGACAAAAGAGATAACACCCCCCCTTACGTCATGCTTCAGAAAGGTGAAAAATGGTCCGTTTTCAAATGTTTTATTTTTGAACGTCAGTTCACATTTGTAGGTGGATCATCAGTTTTAGAGCTAAAATTAGCTTGTTTAAAGTGATTTTCATGCTTCCAGGGGCCCTAAACACAACATTTGTGGAATGGTTAGAAGTGCATGAAAATGGCCAATTTACTCACTCTGAGGTCTCAAAAAGTGTTTCTTCACCCCGGGAAGTGAATTAAACACCATTTAGAGGCATTTAATGTTCAAGCAAAAACGGCTGATTTTTGACAAAAGAGATAACACCCCCCATTACGTCTTGCTTCAGAAAGGTGAAAAATGGGCCATTTTCAAATGTTTTATTTTTGAATGTCAGTTCACATTTGTAGGTAGATCATCAGTTTTAGAGCTAAAATTAGCATGTTTAAAGTGATTTTCATGCTTCCAGGGGCCCTAAACACAACATTTGTGGAATGGTTAAAAGTGCATGAAAATGGCCAATTTACTCACTCTGAGGTCTCAAAAAGTGTTTCTTCAACCCGGGAAGTGAATTAAATACCATTTGGAGGCATTTAATGTTCAAGCAAAAACGGCTGATTTTTGACAAAAGAGATAACACCCCCCCATTACGTCTTGCTTCAGAAAGGTGAAAAATGGTCCATTTTCAAATGTTTTATTTTTGAACGTCAGTTCACATTTGTAGGTGGATCATCAGTTTTAGAGCTAAAATTAGCATGTTTAAAGTGATTTTCATGCTTCCAGGGGCCCTAAACACAACATTTGTGAAATAGTTAACAGTGCATGAAAATGGCCAATTTACTCACTCTGAGGTCTCAAAAAGTGTTTCTTCACACCGGGAAGTGAATTAAATACCATTTGGAGGCATTTAATGTTCAAGCAAAAACGGCTGATTTTTGATAAAAGAGATAACACCCCCCCCATTACGTCTTGCTTCAGAAAGGTAAAAAATGGTCCATTTTTAAATGTTTTATTTTTGAATGTCAGTTCACATTTGTAGGAAAATCATCAGTTTTAGAGCTAAAATTAGCATGTTTAAAGTGATTTTAAGGCTTCCAGGGGCCCGGGAAGTGAATTAAAAACCATTTGGAGGCATTTCATGTTCAAGCAAAAACAGCTGATTTTTGACAAAAGAGATAACACCCCCCCTTACGTCATGCTTCAGAAAGGTGAAAAATGGTCCGTTTTCAAATGTTTTATTTTTGAACGTCAGTTCACATTTGTAGGTGGATCATAAGTTTTAGAGCTAAAATTAGCTTGTTTAAAGTGATTTTCATGCTTCCAGGGGCCCTAAACACAACATTTGTGGAATGGTTAGAAGTGCATGAAAATGGCCAATTTACTCACTCTGAGGTCTCAAAAAGTGTTTCTTCACCCCGGGAAGTGAATTAAACACCATTTAGAGGCATTTAATGTTCAAGCAAAAACGGCTGATTTTTGACAAAAGAGATAACACCCCCCATTACGTCTTGCTTCAGAAAGGTGAAAAATGGGCCATTTTCAAATGTTTTATTTTTGAATGTCAGTTCACATTTGTAGGTAGATCATCAGTTTTAGAGCTAAAATTAGCATGTTTAAAGTGATTTTCATGCTTCCAGGGGCCCTAAACACAACATTTGTGGAATGGTTAAAAGTGCATGAAAATGGCCAATTTACTCACTCTGAGGTCTCAAAAAGTGTTTCTTCAACCCGGGAAGTGAATTAAATACCATTTGGAGGCATTTAATGTTCAAGCAAAAACGGCTGATTTTTGACAAAAGAGATAACACCCCCCCATTACGTCTTGCTTCAGAAAGGTGAAAAATGGTCCATTTTTAAATGTTTTATTTTTGAATGTCAGTTCACATTTGTAGGTAGATCATCAGTTTTAGAGCTAAAATTAGCATGTTTAAAGTGATTTTCATGCTTCCAGGGGCCTGTGAAGTGAATTAAAAACCATTTGGAGGCATTTAATATTCAAGCAAAAACAGCCGATTTTTGACAAAAGAGATAACACTCCCCCATTACGTCATGCTTCAGAAAGGTGCAAAATGGTCAGTTTTCAAATGTTTTATTTTTGAACGTCAGTTCACATTTGTAGGTGGATCATCAGTTTTAGAGCTAAAATTAGCATGTTTACAGTGATTTTCATGCTTCCAGGGGCCCTAAACACAACATTTGTGGAATGGTTAAAAGTGCATGAAAATGGCCAATTTACTCACTCTGAGGTCTCAAAAACTGTTTCTTCACACCGGGAAGTGAATTAAATACCATTTGGAGGCATTTAATGTTCAAGCAAAAACGGCTGATTTTTGACAAAAGAGATAACACCCCCCCATTACGTCATGCTTCAGAAAGGTGCAAAATGGTCCGTTCTCAAATGTTTTATTTTTGAATGTCAGTTCACATTTGTAGGTAGATCATCAGTTTTAGAGCTAAAATTAGCATGTTTAAAGTGATTTTCATGCTTCCAGGGGCCCGTGAAGTGAATTAAAAACCATTTGGAGGCATTTAATGTTCAAGCAACAACAGCAGATTTTTGCTAAAAGAGATAGCACCCCCCATTACGGCATGCTTCAGAAAGGTGAAAAATGGTCCGTTTTCAAATGTTTTATTTTTGAACCTCAGTTCACATTTGTAGGTGGATCATCAGTTTTAGAGCTAAAATTAGCATGTTTAAAGTGAATTTCATGCTTCTAGGGGCCCTAAACACAACATTTGTGGAATGGTTAAAAGTGCATGAAAATGGCCAATTTACTCACTCTGAGGTCTCAAAAAGTGTTTCTTTACTCCGGGAAGTAAATTAAATACCATTTGGAGGCATTTAATGTTCAAGCAAAAACGGCTGATTTTTGACAAAAGAGATAACACCCCCCATTACGTCATGCTTCAGAAAGGTGAAAAATGGTCCGCTTTCAAATGTTTTATTTTTTGAACGTCAGTTCACATTTGTAGGTAGATCATCAGTTTTAGAGCTAAAATTAGCATGTTTAAAGTGATTTTCATGCTTCCAGGGGCCCTAAACACAACATTTGTGGAATGGTTAAAAGTGCATGAAAATGGCCAATTTACTCACTCTGAGGTCTCAAAAAGTGTTTATTCACCCCGGGAAGTGAATTAAATAC
This sequence comes from Lissotriton helveticus, assembly GCF_964261635.1. Classification (NCBI taxonomy): domain Eukaryota; kingdom Metazoa; phylum Chordata; class Amphibia; order Caudata; family Salamandridae; genus Lissotriton; species Lissotriton helveticus. The sequence continues at coordinate 1,271,696,351 of NC_136061.1, forward strand.
CATTTGGAGGCATTTAATGTTCAAGCAAAAATGGCTGATTTTTGACAAAAGAGATAACACCCCCCATTACGTCATGCTTCAGAAAGGTGCAAAATGGTCCAGTTTCAAATATTTTATTTTTGAACGTCAGTTCAAATTTGTAGGTGGATCATCAGTTTTAGAGCTAAAATTAGCATGTTTAAAGTGATTTTCATGCTTCCAGGGGCCCGGGAAGTGAATTAAAAACCATATAGAGGCATTTAATGTTCAAGCAAAAACAGCTGATTTTTGACAAAAGAGATAACACCCCCCCATTACGTCATGCTTCAGAAAGGTGAAATATGGTCTGTTTTCAAATGTTTTATTTTTGAACGTCAGTTCACATTTGTAGGTGGATCATCAGTTTTAGAGCTAAAATTAGCATGTTTAAAGTGAATTTCATGCTTGTAGGGGCCCTAAACACAACATTTGTGGAATGGTTAAAAGTGCATGAAAATGGCCAATTTACTCACTCTGAGGTCTCAAAAAGTGTTTCTTCACCCCGGGAAGTAAATTAAATACCATTTGGAGGCATTTAATGTTCAAGCATAAACGGCTGATTTTTGACAAAAGAGATAACACCCCCCATTACGTCATGCTTGAGAAAGGTGAAAAATGGTCCGTTTTCAAATGTTTTATTTTTGCACGTCAGTTCACATTTGTAGGTAGATCATCAGTTTTAGAGCTAAAATTAGCATGTTTAAAGTGATTTTCATGCTTCCAGGGGCCCGTGAAGTGAATTAAAAACCATTTGGAGGCATTTAATGTTCAAGCATAAACGGCTGATTTTTGACAAAAGAGATAACACCCCCCCATTACGTCATGCTTCAGAAAGGTGAAAAATGGTCCGCTTTCAAATGTTTTATTTTTGAACGTCAGTTCAGATTTGTAGGTAGATCATCAGTTTTAGAGCTAAAATTAGCCTGTTTACAGTGATTTTCATGCTTCCAGGGGCCCTAAACACAACATTTGTGGAATGGTTAAAAGTGCATGAAAATGGCCAATTTTCTCACTCTGAGGTCTCAAAAAGTGTTTCTTCACTCCGGGAAGTGAATTAAAAACCATTTGGAGGCATTTAATGTTCAAGCAAAAACAGCTGATTTTTGACAAAAGAGATAACACCCCCCATTACGTCATGCTTCAGAAAGGTGCAAAATGGTCCAATTTCAAATATTTTATTTTTGAACGTCAGTTCAAATTTGTAGGTGGATCATCAGTTTTAGAGCTAAAATTAGCATGTTTAAAGTGATTTTCATGCTTCCAGGGGCCCGGGAAGTGAATAAAAAACCATTTGGAGGCATTTAATGTTCAAGCAAAAACAGCTGATTTTTGACAAAAGAGATAACACCCCCCCATTACGTCATGCTTCAGAAAGGTGAAATATGGTCCGTTTTCAAATGTTTTATTTTTGAACGTCAGTTCACATTTGTAGGTGGATCATCAGTTTTAGAGCTAAAATTAGCATGTTTAAAGTGAATTTCGTGCTTCTAGGGGCCCTAAACACAACATTTGTGGAATGGTTAAAAGTGCATGAAAATGGCCAATTTACTCACTCTGAGGTCTCAAAAAGTGTTTATTCACCCCGGGAAGTAAATGAAATACCATTTGGAGGCATTTAATGTTCAAGCAAAAACGACTGATTTTTGACAAAAGAGATAACACCCCCCCATTACGTCATGCTTCAGAAAGGTGAAAAATGGTCCACTTTCAAATGTTTTATTTTTGAATGTCAGTTCACATTTGTAGGTACATCATCAGTTTTAGAGCTAAAATTAGCATGTTTAAAGTGATTTTCATGCTTCCAGGGGCCCGTGAAGTGAATTAAATACCATTTGGGGGCATTTAATGTTCAAGCAAAAACGGCTGATTTTTGACAAAAGAGATAACACCCCCCCATTACGTCATGCTTCAGAAAGGTGAAAAATGGTCCACTTTCAAATGTTTTATTTTTGAATGTCAGTTCACATTTGTAGGTACATCATCAGTTTTAGAGCTAAAATTAGCATGTTTAAAGTGATTTTCATGCTTCCAGGGGCCCGTGAAGTGAAGTAAAAACCATTTGGAGGCATTTAATGTTCAAGCAAAAACGGCTGATTTTTGACAAAAGAGATAACACCCCCCCCATTACGTCATGCTTCAGAAAGGTGAAAAATGGTTGGTTTTCAAATGTTTTATTTTTGAACGTCAGTTCACATTTGTAGGAGGATCATCAGTTTTAGAGCTAAAATTAGCATGTTTACAGTGATTTTCATGCTTCCAGGGGCCCTAAACACAACATTTGTGGAATGGTTAAAAGTGCATGAAAATGGCCAATTTTCTCACTCTGAGGTCTCAAAAAGTGTTTCTTCACCCCGGGAAGTGAATTAAATACCATTTGGAGGCATTTAATGTTCAAGCAAAAACGGCTGATTTTTGACAAAAGAGATAACACCCCCCCATTACGTCATGCTTCAGAAAGGTGAAAAATGGTCCGCTTTCAAATGTTTTATTTTTGAACGTCAGTTCAGATTTGTAGGTAGATCATCAGTTTTAGAGCTAAAATTAGCCTGTTTACAGTGATTTTCATGCTTCCAGGGGCCCTAAACACAACATTTGTGGAATGGTTAAAAGTGCATGAAAATGGCCAATTTTCTCACTCTGAGGTCTCAAAGAGTGTTTCTTCATTCCGGGAAGTGAATTAAAAACCATTTGGAGGCATTTAATGTTCAAGCAAAAACAGCAGATTTTTGACAAAAGAGATAACACCCCCCCATTACATCATGCTTCAGAAAGGTGCAAAATGGTCCAGTTTCAAATATTTTATTTTTGAACGTCAGTTCACATTTGTAGGTGGATCATCAGTTTTAGAGCTAAAATTAGCATGTTTAAAGTGATTTTCATGCTTCCAGGGGCCCGGGAAGTGAATTAAAAACTATTTGGAGGCATTTCATGTTCAAGCAAAAACAGCAGATTTTTGACAAAAGAGATAACACCCCCCCATTACGTCATGCTTCAGAAAAATGAAATATGGTCCATTTTCAAATGTTTTATTTTTGAACGTCGGTTCACATTTGTAGGTGGATCATCAGTTTTAGAGCTAAAATTAGCATGTTTAAAGTGATTTTCATGCTTCCAGGGGCCCTAAACACAACATTTGTGAAATAGTAAACAGTGCATGAAAATGGCCAATTTACTCACTCTGAGGTCTCAAAAAGTGTTTCTTCACACCGGGAAGTGAATTAAATACCATTTGGAGGCATTTAATGTTCAAGCAAAAACGGCTGATTTTTGATAAAAGAGATAACACCCCCCCATTACGTCTTGCTTCAGAAAGGTGAAAAATGGTCCATTTTTAAATGTTTTATTTTTGAATGTCAGTTCACATTTGTAGGTAGATCATCAGTTTTAGAGCTAAAATTAGCATGTTTAAAGTGATTTTCATGCTTCCAGGGGCCCGTGAAGTGAATTAAAAACCATTTGGAGGCATTTCATGTTCAAGCAAAAACAGCTGATTTTTGACAAAAGAGATAACACCCCCCCCATTACGTCATGCTTCAGAAAGGTGAAAAATGGTCCGTTTTCAAATGTTTTATTTTTGAACGTCAGTTCACATTTGTAGGTGGATCATCAGTTTTAGAGCTAAAATTAGCTTGTTTAAAGTGATTTTCATGCTTCCAGGGGCCCTAAACACAACATTTGTGGAATGGTTAGAAGTGCATGAAAATGGCCAATTTACTCACTCTGAGGTCTCAAAAAGTGTTTCTTCACCCCGGGAAGTGAATTAAACACCATTTAGAGGCATTTAATGTTCAAGCAAAAACGGCTGATTTTTGACAAAAGAGATAACACCCCCCATTACGTCTTGCTTCAGAAAGGTGAAAAATGGGCCATTTTCAAATGTTTTATTTTTGAATGTCAGTTCACATTTGTAGGTAGATCATCAGTTTTAGAGCTAAAATTAGCATGTTTAAAGTGATTTTCATGCTTCCAGGGGCCCTAAACACAACATTTGTGGAATGGTTAAAAGTGCATGAAAATGGCCAATTTACTCACTCTGAGGTCTCAAAAAGTGTTTCTTCAACCCGGGAAGTGAATTAAATACCATTTGGAGGCATTTAATGTTCAAGCAAAAACGGCAGATTTTTGACAAAAGAGATAACACCCCCCCATTACGTCATGCTTCAGAAAGGTGCAAAATGGTCCGTTCTCAAATGTTTTATTTTTGAATGTCAGTTCACATTTGTAGGTAGATCATCAGTTTTAGAGCTAAAATTAGCATGTTTAAAGTGATTTTCATGCTTCCAGGGGCCCGTGAAGTGAATTAAAAACCATTTGGAGGCATTTAATTTTCAAGCAACAACAGCAGATTTTTGCTAAAAGAGATAGCACCCCCCATTACGGCATGCTTCAGAAAGGTGAAAAATGGTCCGTTTTCAAATGTTTTATTTTTGAACCTCAGTTCACATTTGTAGGTGGATCATCAGTTTTAGAGCTAAAATTAGCATGTTTAAAGTGAATTTCATGCTTCTAGGGGCCCTAAACACAACATTTGTGGAATGGTTAAAAGTGCATGAAAATGGCCAATTTAATCACTCTGAGGTCTCAAAAAGTGTTTATTCACCCCGGGAAGTAAATGAAATACCATTTGGAGGCATTTAATGTTCAAGCAAAAATGGCTGATTTTTGACAAAAGAGATAACACCCCCCATTACGTCATGCTTCAGAAAGGTGCAAAATGGTCCAGTTTCAAATATTTTATTGTTGAACGTCAGTTCAAATTTGTAGGTGGATCATCAGTTTTAGAGCTAAAATTAGCATGTTTAAAGTGATTTTCATGCTTCCAGGGGCCCGGGAAGTGAATTAAAAACCATATAGAAGCATTTAATGTTCAAGCAAAAACAGCTGATTTTTGACAAAAGAGATAACACCCCCCCATTACGTCATGCTTCAGAAAGGTGAAATATGGTCTGTTTTCAAATGTTTTATTTTTGAACGTCAGTTCACATTTGTAGGTGGATCATCAGTTTTAGAGCTAAAATTAGCATGTTTAAAGTGAATTTCATGCTTGTAGGGGCCCTAAACACAACATTTGTGGAATGGTTAAAAGTGCATGAAAATGGCCAATTTACTCACTCTGAGGTCTCAAAAAGTGTTTCTTCACCCCGGGAAGTAAATTAAATACCATTTGGAGGCATTTAATGTTCAAGCATAAACGGCTGATTTTTGACAAAAGAGATAACACCCCCCATTACGTCATGCTTGAGAAAGGTGAAAAATGGTCCGTTTTCAAATGTTTTATTTTTGCACGTCAGTTCACATTTGTAGGTAGATCATCAGTTTTAGAGCTAAAATTAGCATGTTTAAAGTGATTTTCATGCTTCCAGGGGCCCGTGAAGTGAATTAAAAACCATTTGGAGGCATTTAATTTTCAAGCAAAAACGGCAGATTTTTGACAAAAGAGATAACACCCCCCCATTACGTCATGCTTCAGAAAGGTGAAAAATGGTCCGCTTTCAAATGTTTTATTTTTGAACGTCAGTTCAGATTTGTAGGTAGATCATCAGTTTTAGAGCTAAAATTAGCCTGTTTACAGTGATTTTCATGCTTCCAGGGGCCCTAAACACAACATTTGTGGAATGGTTAAAAGTGCATGAAAATGGCCAATTTTCTCACTCTGAGGTCTCAAAAAGTGTTTCTTCACTCCGGGAAGTGAATTAAAAACCATTTGGAGGCATTTAATGTTCAAGCAAAAACAGCAGATTTTTGACAAAAGAGATAACACCCCCCCATTACATCATGCTTCAGAAAGGTGCAAAATGGTCCAGTTTCAAATATTTTATTTTTGAACGTCAGTTCACATTTGTAGGTGGATCATCAGTTTTAGAGCTAAAATTAGCATGTTTAAAGTGATTTTCATGCTTCCAGGGGCCCAGGAAGTGAATTAAAAACCATTTGGAGGCATTTCATGTTCAAGCAAAAACAGCAGATTTTTGACAAAAGAGATAACACCCCCCATTACGTCATGCTTCAGAAAGGTGAAATATGGTCCGTTTTCAAATGTTTTATTTTTGAACGTCAGTTCACATTTGTAGGTGGATCATCAGTTTTAGAGCTAAAATTAGCATGTTTAAAGAGAATTTCATGCTTCTAGGGGCCCTAAACACAACATTTGTGGAATTGTTAAAAGTGCATGAAAATGGCAAATTTACTCACTCTGAGGTCTCAAAAGGTGTTTCTTCACCCCAGGAAGTAAATTAAATACCATTTGGAGGCATTTAATGTTCAAGCAAAAACGGCTGATTTTTGACAAAAGAGATAACACCCCCTATTCCGTCATGCTTCAGAAAGGTGAACAATGGTCCGTTTTCAAATGTTTTATTTTTGCACATCAGTTCACATTTGTAGGTAGATCATCAGCTTTAGAGCTAAAATTAGCATGTTTAAAGTGATTTTCATGCTTCCAGGGGCCCTAAACACAACATTTGTGTAATGGTTAAAAGTGCATGAAAATGGCCAATTTACTCACTCTGAGGTCTCAAAAAGTGTTTCTTCACACCGGGAAGTGAATTAAATACCATTTGGAGGCATTTAATGTTCAAGCAAAAATGGCTGATTTTTGACAAAAGAGATAACACCCCCCCCATTACGTCATGCTTCAGAAAGGTGAAAAATGGTCCGCTTTCAAATGTTTTATTTTTGAACGTCAGTTCACATTTGTAGGTAGATCATCAGTTTTAGAGCTAAAATTAGCATGTTTAAAGTGATTTTCATGCTTCCAGGGGCCCTAAACACAACATTTGTGAAATAGTTAACAGTGCATAAAAATGGCCAATTTACTCACTCTGAGGTCTCAAAAAGTGTTTCTTCACACCGGGAAGTGAATTAAATACCATTTGGAGGCATTTAATGTTCAAGCAAAAACGGCTGATTTTTGATAAAAAAGATAACACCCCCCCATTACGTCTTGCTTCAGAAAGGTGAAAAATGGTCCATTTTTAAATGTTTTATTTTTGAATGTCAGTTCACATTTGTAGGTAGATTATCAGTTTTAGAGCTAAAATTAGCATGTTTAAAGTGATTTTCATGCTTCCAGGGGCCCGTGAAATGAATTAAAAACCATTTGGAGGCATTTCATGTTCAAGCAAAAACAGCTGATTTTTGACAAAAGAGATAACACCCCCCTCATTACGTCATGCTTCAGAAAGGTGAAAAATGGTCCTTTTTCAAATGTTTTATTTTTGAACGTCAGTTCACATTTGTAGGTGGATTATCAGTTTTAGAGCTAAAATTAGCATGTTTAAAGTGATTTTCATGCTTCCAGGGGCCCGTGAAATGAATTAAAAACCATTTGGAGGCATTTCATGTTCAAGAAAAAACAGCTGATTTTTGACAAAAGAGATAACACCCCCCTCATTACGTCATGCTTCAGAAAGGTGAAAAATGGTCCTTTTTCAAATGTTTTATTTTTGAACGTCAGTTCACATTTGTAGGTGGATCATCAGTTTTAGAGCTAAAATTAGCTTGTTTAAAGTGATTTTCATGCTTCCAGGGGCCCTAAACACAACATTTGTGGAATGGTTAGAAGTGCATGAAAATGGCCAATTTACTCACTCTGAGGTCTCAAAAAGTGTTTCTTCACCCCGGGAAGTGAATTAAACACCATTTAGAGGCATTTAATGTTCAAGCAAAAACGGCTGATTTTTGACAAAAGAGATAACACCCCCCATTACGTCTTGCTTCAGAAAGGTGAAAAATGGGCCATTTTCAAATGTTTTATTTTTGCACATCAGTTCACATTTGTAGGTAGATCATCAGCTTTAGAGCTAAAATTAGCATGTTTAAAGTGATTTTCATGCTTCCAGGGGCCCTAAACACAACATTTGTGTAATGGTTAAAAGTGCATGAAAATGGCCAATTTACTCACTCTGAGGTCTCAAAAAGTGTTTCTTCACACCGGGAAGTGAATTAAATACCATTTGGAGGCATTTAATGTTCAAGCAAAAATGGCTGATTTTTGACAAAAGAGATAACACCCCCCCCATTACGTCATGCTTCAGAAAGGTGAAAAATGGTCCGCTTTCAAATGTTTTATTTTTGAACGTCAGTTCACATTTGTAGGTAGATCATCAGTTTTAGAGCTAAAATTAGCATGTTTAAAGTGATTTTCATGCTTCCAGGGGCCCTAAACACAACATTTGTGAAATAGTTAACAGTGCATAAAAATGGCCAATTTACTCACTCTGAGGTCTCAAAAAGTGTTTCTTCACACCGGGAAGTGAATTAAATACCATTTGGAGGCATTTAATGTTCAAGCAAAAACGGCTGATTTTTGATAAAAAAGATAACACCCCCCCATTACGTCTTGCTTCAGAAAGGTGAAAAATGGTCCATTTTTAAATGTTTTATTTTTGAATGTCAGTTCACATTTGTAGGTAGATTATCAGTTTTAGAGCTAAAATTAGCATGTTTAAAGTGATTTTCATGCTTCCAGGGGCCCGTGAAATGAATTAAAAACCATTTGGAGGCATTTCATGTTCAAGCAAAAACAGCTGATTTTTGACAAAAGAGATAACACCCCCCTCATTACGTCATGCTTCAGAAAGGTGAAAAATGGTCCTTTTTCAAATGTTTTATTTTTGAACGTCAGTTCACATTTGTAGGTGGATTATCAGTTTTAGAGCTAAAATTAGCATGTTTAAAGTGATTTTCATGCTTCCAGGGGCCCGTGAAATGAATTAAAAACCATTTGGAGGCATTTCATGTTCAAGCAAAAACAGCTGATTTTTGACAAAAGAGATAACACCCCCTATTCCGTCATGCTTCAGAAAGGTGAACAATGGTCCGTTTTCAAATGTTTTATTTTTGCACATCAGTTCACATTTGTAGGTAGATCATCAGCTTTAGAGCTAAAATTAGCATGTTTAAAGTGATTTTCATGCTTCCAGGGGCCCTAAACACAACATTTGTGTAATGGTTAAAAGTGCATGAAAATGGCCAATTTACTCACTCTGAGGTCTCAAAAAGTGTTTCTTCACACCGGGAAGTGAATTAAATACCATTTGGAGGCATTTAATGTTCAAGCAAAAATGGCTGATTTTTGACAAAAGAGATAACACCCCCCCCATTACGTCATGCTTCAGAAAGGTGAAAAATGGTCCGCTTTCAAATGTTTTATTTTTGAACGTCAGTTCACATTTGTAGGTAGATCATCAGTTTTAGAGCTAAAATTAGCATGTTTAAAGTGATTTTCATGCTTCCAGGGGCCCTAAACACAACATTTGTGAAATAGTTAACAGTGCATAAAAATGGCCAATTTACTCACTCTGAGGTCTCAAAAAGTGTTTCTTCACACCGGGAAGTGAATTAAATACCATTTGGAGGCATTTAATGTTCAAGCAAAAACGGCTGATTTTTGATAAAAAAGATAACACCCCCCCATTACGTCTTGCTTCAGAAAGGTGAAAAATGGTCCATTTTTAAATGTTTTATTTTTGAATGTCAGTTCACATTTGTAGGTAGATTATCAGTTTTAGAGCTAAAATTAGCATGTTTAAAGTGATTTTCATGCTTCCAGGGGCCCGTGAAATGAATTAAAAACCATTTGGAGGCATTTCATGTTCAAGCAAAAACAGCTGATTTTTGACAAAAGAGATAACACCCCCCTCATTACGTCATGCTTCAGAAAGGTGAAAAATGGTCCTTTTTCAAATGTTTTATTTTTGAACGTCAGTTCACATTTGTAGGTGGATTATCAGTTTTAGAGCTAAAATTAGCATGTTTAAAGTGATTTTCATGCTTCCAGGGGCCCGTGAAATGAATTAAAAACCATTTGGAGGCATTTCATGTTCAAGCAAAAACAGCTGATTTTTGACAAAAGAGATAACACCCCCCTCATTACGTCATGCTTCAGAAAGGTGAAAAATGGTCCTTTTTCAAATGTTTTATTTTTGAACGTCAGTTCACATTTGTAGGTGGATCATCAGTTTTAGAGCTAAAATTAGCTTGTTTAAAGTGATTTTCATGCTTCCAGGGGCCCTAAACACAACATTTGTGGAATGGTTAGAAGTGCATGAAAATGGCCAATTTACTCACTCTGAGGTCTCAAAAAGTGTTTCTTCACCCCGGGAAGTGAATTAAACACCATTTAGAGGCATTTAATGTTCAAGCAAAAACGGCTGATTTTTGACAAAAGAGATAACACCCCCCATTACGTCTTGCTTCAGAAAGGTGAAAAATGGGCCATTTTCAAATGTTTTATTTTTGAATGTCAGTTCACATTTGTAGGTAGATCATCAGTTTTAGAGCTAAAATTAGCATGTTTAAAGTGATTTTCATGCTTCCAGGGGCCCTAAACACAACATTTGTGGAATGGTTAAAAGTGCATGAAAATGGCCAATTTACTCACTCTGAGGTCTCAAAAAGTGTTTCTTCAACCCGGGAAGTGAATTAAATACCATTTGGAGGCATTTAATGTTCAAGCAAAAACGGCTGATTTTTGACAAAAGAGATAACACCCCCCCATTACGTCTTGCTTCAGAAAGGTGAAAAATGGTCCATTTTTAAATGTTTTATTTTTGAATGTCAGTTCACATTTGTAGGTAGATCATCAGTTTTAGAGCTAAAATTAGCATGTTTAAAGTGATTTTCATGCTTCCAGGGGCCCGTGAAGTGAATTAAAAACCATTTGGAGGCATTTAATATTCAAGCAAAAACAGCCGATTTTTGACAAAAGAGATAACACTCCCCCATTACGTCATGCTTCAGAAAGGTGCAAAATGGTCCGTTTTCAAATGTTTTATTTTTGAACGTCAGTTCACATTTGTAGGTGGATCATCAGTTTTAGAGCTAAAATTAGCTTGTTTAAAGTGATTTTCATGCTTCCAGGGGCCCTAAACACAACATTTGTGGAATGGTTAGAAGTGCATGAAAATGGCCAATTTACTCACTCTGAGGTCTCAAAAAGTGTTTCTTCACCCCGGGAAGTGAATTAAACACCATTTAGAGGCATTTAATGTTCAAGCAAAAACGGCTGATTTTTGACAAAAGAGATAACACCCCCCATTACGTCTTGCTTCAGAAAGGTGAAAAATGGGCCATTTTCAAATGTTTTATTTTTGAATGTCAGTTCACATTTGTAGGTAGATCATCAGTTTTAGAGCTAAAATTAGCATGTTTAAAGTGATTTTCATGCTTCCAGGGGCCCTAAACACAACATTTGTGTAATGGTTAAAAGTGCATGAAAATGGCCAATTTACTCACTCTGAGGTCTCAAAAAGTGTTTCTTCACACCGGGAAGTGAATTAAATACCATTTGGAGGCATTTAATGTTCAAGCAAAAATGGCTGATTTTTGACAAAAGAGATAACACCCCCCCCATTACGTCATGCTTCAGAAAGGTGAAAAATGGTCCGCTTTCAAATGTTTTATTTTTGAACGTCAGTTCACATTTGTAGGTAGATCATCAGTTTTAGAGCTAAAATTAGCATGTTTAAAGTGATTTTCATGCTTCCAGGGGCCCTAAACACAACATTTGTGAAATAGTTAACAGTGCATGAAAATGGCCAATTTACTCACTCTGAGGTCTCAAAAAGTGTTTCTTCACACCGGGAAGTGAATTAAATACCATTTGGAGGCATTTAATGTTCAAGCAAAAACGGCTGATTTTTGATAAAAAAGATAACACCCCCCCATTACGTCTTGCTTCAGAAAGGTGAAAAATGGTCCATTTTTAAATGTTTTATTTTTGAATGTCAGTTCACATTTGTAGGTAGATTATCAGTTTTAGAGCTAAAATTAGCATGTTTAAAGTGATTTTCATGCTTCCAGGGGCCCGTGAAATGAATTAAAAACCATTTGGAGGCATTTCATGTTCAAGCAAAAACAGCTGATTTTTGACAAAAGAGATAACACCCCCCTCATTACGTCATGCTTCAGAAAGGTGAAAAATGGTCCTTTTTCAAATGTTTTATTTTTGAACGTCAGTTCACTTTTTTAGGTGGATCATCAGTTTTAGAGCTAAAATTAGCTTGTTTAAAGTGATTTTCATGCTTCCAGGGGCCCTAAACACAACATTTGTGGAATGGTTAGAAGTGCATGAAAATGGCCAATTTACTCACTCTGAGGTCTCAAAAAGTGTTTCTTCACCCCGGGAAGTGAATTAAACACCATTTAGAGGCATTTAATGTTCAAGCAAAAACGGCTGATTTTTGACAAAAGAGATAACACCCCCCATTACGTCTTGCTTCAGAAAGGTGAAAAATGGGCCATTTTCAAATGTTTTATTTTTGAATGTCAGTTCACATTTGTAGGTAGATCATCAGTTTTAGAGCTAAAATTAGCATGTTTAAAGTGATTTTCATGCTTCCAGGGGCCCTAAACACAACATTTGTGGAATGGTTAAAAGTGCATGAAAATGGCCAATTTACTCACTCTGAGGTCTCAAAAAGTGTTTCTTCAACCCGGGAAGTGAATTAAATACCATTTGGAGGCATTTAATGTTCAAGCAAAAACGGCTGATTTTTGACAAAAGAGATAACACCCCCCCATTACGTCTTGCTTCAGAAAGGTGAAAAATGGTCCATTTTTAAATGTTTTATTTTTGAATGTCAGTTCACATTTGTAGGTAGATCATCAGTTTTAGAGCTAAAATTAGCATGTTTAAAGTGATTTTCATGCTTCCAGGGGCCCGTGAAGTGAATTAAAAACCATTTGGAGGCATTTAATATTCAAGCAAAAACAGCCGATTTTTGACAAAAGAGATAACACTCCCCCATTACGTCATGCTTCAGAAAGGTGCAAAATGGTCCGTTTTCAAATGTTTTATTTTTGAACGTCAGTTCACATTTGTAGGTGGATCATCAGTTTTAGAGCTAAAATTAGCATGTTTACAGTGATTTTCATGCTTCCAGGGGCCCTAAACACAACATTTGTGGAATGGTTAAAAGTGCATGAAAATGGCCAATATTCTCACTCTGAGGTCTCAAAAAGTGTTTCTTCACCCCGGGAAGTGAATTAAATACCATTTGGAGGCATTTAATGTTCAAGCAAAAACGGCTGATTTTTGACAAAAGAGATAACATCCCCCCCATTACGTCATGCTTCAGAAAGGTGAAAAATGGTCCGCTTTCAAATGTTTTTTTTTGTATGTCAGTTCACATTTGTAGGTACATCATCAGTTTTAGAGCTAAAATTAGCATGTTTAAAGTGATTTTCATGCTTCCAGGGGCCCGGGAAGTGAATTAAAAACCATATAGAGGCATTTAATGTTCAAGCAAAAACGGCTGATTTTTGACAAAAGAGATAACACCCCCCATTACGTCATGCTTCAGAGAAGTGAAAAATGGTCCGTTCTCAAATGTTTTATTTTTGCACGTCAGTTCACATTTGTAGGTAGATCATCAGTTTTAGAGCTAAAATTAGCATGTTTAAAGTGATTTTCATGCTTCCAGGGGCCCTAAACACAACATTTGTGGAATGGTTAAAAGTGCATGAAAATGGCCAATTTTCTCACTCTGAGGTCTCAAAAAGTGTTTCTTCACTCCGGGAAGTGAATTAAAAACCATTTGGAGGCATTTAATTTTCAAGCAAAAACAGCAGATTTTTGACAAAAGAGATAACACCCCCCCATTACGTCATGCTTCAGAAAGGTGCAAAATGGTCCAGTTTCAAATATTTTATTTTTGAACGTCAGTTCACATTTGTAGGTGGATCATCAGTTTTAGAGCTAAAATTAGCATGTTTGAAGTGATTTTCATGCTTCCAGGGGCCCGGGAAGTGAATTAAAAACCATTTGGAGGCATTTAATGTTCAAGCAAAAACAGCAGATTTTTGACAAAAGAGATAACACCCCCCCATTACGTCATGCTTCAGAAAGGTGAAATATGGTCCGTTTTCAAATGTTTTATTTTTGAACGTCAGTTCACATTTGTAGGTGGATCATCAGTTTTAGAGCTAAAATTAGCATGTTTACAGTGATTTTCATGCTTCCAGGGGCACTAAACACAACATTTGTGGAATGGTTAAAAGTGCATGAAAATGGCCAATTTTCTCACTCTGAGGTCTCAAAAAGTGTTTCTTCACCCCGGGAAGTGAATTAAATACCATTTGGAGGCATTTAATGTTCAAGCAAATATGGCTGATTTTTGACAAAAGAGATAACACCCCCCCATTACGTCATGCTTCAGAAAGGTGAAAAATGGTCCGCTTTCAAATGTTTTATTTTTGAACGTCAGTTCAGATTTGTAGGTAGATCATCAGTTTTAGAGCTAAAATTAGCCTGTTTACAGTGATTTTCATGCTTCCAGGGGCCCTAAACACAACATTTGTTGAATGGTTAAAAGTGCATCAAAATGGCCAATTTTCTCACTCTGAGGTCTCAAAAAGTGTTTCTTCACTCCGGGAAGTGAATTAAATACCATTTGGAGGCATTTAATTTTCAAGCAAAAACAGCAGATTTTTGACAAAAGAGATAACACCCCCCCCATTACGTCATGCTTCAGAAAGGTGCAAAATGGTCTAGTTTCAAATATTTTATTTTTGAACGTCAGTTCACATTTGTAGGTGGATCATCAGTTTTAGAGCTAAAATTAGCATGTTTAAAGTGATTTTCATGCTTCCAGGGGCCCGGGAAGTGAATTAAAAACCATTTGGAGGCATTTAATGTTCAAGCAAAAACAGCAGATTTTTGACAAAAGAGATAACACCCCCCCATTACGTCATGCTTCAGAAAGGTGAAATATGGTCCGTTTTCAAATGTTTTATTTTTGAACGTCAGTTCACATTTGTAGGTGGATCATCAGTTTTAGAGCTAAAATTAGCATGTTTAAAGAGAATTTCATGCTTCTAGGGGCCCTAAACACAACATTTGTGGAATGGTTAAAAGTGCATGAAAATGTCAAATTTACTCACTCTGAGGTCTCAAAAAGTGTTTCTTCACCCCGGGAAGTAAATTAAATACCATTTGGAGGCATTTAATGTTCAAGCAAAAACGGCTGATTTTTGACAAAAGAGATAACACCCCCTATTACGTCATGCTTCAGAAAGGTGAACAATGGTCCGTTTTTAAATGTTTTATTTTTGCACGTCAGTTCACATTTGTAGGTAGATCATCAGTTTTAGAGCTAAAATTAGCATGTTTAAAGTGATTTTCATGCTTCCAGGGGCCCTAAACACAACATTTGTGTAATGGTTAAAAGTGCATGAAAATGGCCAATTTACTCACTCTGAGGTCTCAAAAAGTGTTTCTTCACACCGGGAAGTGAATTAAATACCATTTGGAGGCATTTAATGTTCAAGCAAAAACGGCTGATTTTTGACAAAAGAGATAACACCCCCCCCCCATTACGTCATGCTTCAGAAAGGTGAAAAATGGTCCGCTTTCAAATGCTTTATTTTTGAACGTCAGTTCACATTTGTAGGTAGATCATCAGTTTTAGAGCTAAAATTAGCATGTTTAAAGTGATTTTCATGCTTCCAGGGGCCCTAAACACAACATTTGTGAAATAGTTAACAGTGCATGAAAATGGCCAATTTACTCACTCTGAGGTCTCAAAAAGTGTTTCTTCACACCGGGAAGTGAATTAAATACCATTTGGAGGCATTTAATGTTCAAGCAAAAACGGCTGATTTTTGATAAAAGAGATAAGACCCCCCCATTACGTCTTGCTTCAGAAAGGTGAAAAATGGTCCATTTTTAAATGTTTTATTTTTGAATGTCAGTTCACATTTGTAGGTAGATCATCAGTTTTAGAGCTAAAATTAGCATGTTTAAAGTGATTTTCATGCTTCCAGGGGCCCGTGAAGTGAATTAAAAACCATTTGGAGGCATTTCATGTTCAAGCAAAAACAGCTGATTTTTGACAAAAGAGATAACACCCCCCATTACGTCTTGCTTCAGAAAGGTGAAAAATGGGCCATTTTCAAATGTTTTATTTTTGAATGTCAGTTCACATTTGTAGGTAGATCATCAGTTTTAGAGCTAAAATTAGCATGTTTAAAGTGATTTTCATGCTTCCAGGGGCCCTAAACACAACATTTGTGGAATGGTTAAAAGTGCATGAAAATGGCCAATTTACTCACTCTGAGGTCTCAAAAAGTGTTTCTTCAACCCGGGAAGTGAATTAAATACCATTTGGAGGCATTTAATGTTCAAGCAAAAACGGCTGATTTTTGACAAAAGAGATAACACCCCCATTACGTCATGCTTCAGAAAGGTGAAAAATGGCCCGTTTTCAAATGTTTTATTTTTTAACGTCAGTTCACATTTGTAGGTAGATCATCAGTTTTAGAGCAAAAATTTGCATGTTTAAAGTGATTTTCATGCTTCCAGGGGCCCTAAACATAACATTTGTGAAATGGTTAACAGTGCATGAAAATGGCCAATTTACTCACTCTGAGGTCTCAAAAAGTGTTTCTTCACACTGGGAAGTGAATTAAATACCATTTGGAGGCATTTAATGTTCAAGCAAAAATGGCTGATTTTTGATAAAAGAGATAACACCCCCCCATTACGTCTTGCTTCAGAAAGGTGAAAAATGGTCCATTTTTAAATGTTTTATTTTTGAATGTCAGTTCACATTTGTAGGAAGATCATCAGTTTTAGAGCTAAAATTAGCATGTTTAAAGTGATTTTCATGCTTCCAGGGGCCCGTGAAGTGAATTAAAAACCATTTGGAGGCATTTAATGTTCAAGCAAAAACAGCAGATTTTTGACAAAAGAGATAACACTCCCCCATTACGTCATGCTTCAGAAAGGTGCAAAATGGTCCGTTTTCAAATGTTTTATTTTTGAACGTCAGTTCACATTTGTAGGTGGATCATCAGTTTTAGAGCTAAAATTAGCATGTTTAAAGTGATTTTCATGCTTCCAGGGGCCCTAAACACAACATTTGTGGAATGGTTAAAAGTGCATGAAAATGGCCAATTTACTCACTCTGACGTCTCAAAAATTGTTTCTTCACCCCGGGTAGTGAATTAAAAACCATTTGGAGGAATTTAATGTTCAAGCAAAAACAGCTGATTTTTTACAAAAGAGATAACACCCCCCATTACGTCATGCTTCAGAAAGGTGAAAAATGGTCGGTTTTCAAATGTTTTATTTTTGAACGTCAGTTCACATTTGTAGGAGGATCATCAGTTTTAGAGCTAAAATTAGCATGTTTACAGTGATTTTCATGCTTCCAGGGGCCCTAAACACAACATTTGTGGAATGGTTAAAAGTGCATGAAAATGGCCAATTTTCTCACTCTGAGGTCTCAAAAAGTGTTTCTTCACCCCGGGAAGTGAAATAAATACCATTTGGAGGCATTTAATGTTCAAGCAAAAACGGCTGATTTTTGACAAAAGAGATAACATCCCCCCCATTACGTCATGCTTCAGAAAGGTGAAAAATGGTCCGCTTTCAAATGTTTTTTTTGTATGTCAGTTCACATTTGTAGGTACATCATCAGTTTTAGAGCTAAAATTAGCATGTTTAAAGTGATTTTCATGCTTCCAGGGGCCCGGGAAGTGAATTAAAAACCATATAGAGGCATTTAATGTTCAAGCAAAAACGGCTGATTTTTGACAAAAGAGATAACACCCCCCATTACGTCATGCTTCAAAGAAGTGAAAAATGGTCCGTTTTCAAATGTTTTATTTTTGCACGTCAGTTCACATTTGTAGGTAGATCATCAGTTTTAGAGCAAAAATTAGCATGTTTAAAGTGATTTTCATGCTTCCAGGGGCCCTAAACATAACATTTGTGGAATGGTTAAAAGTGCATGAAAAGGGCCAATTTACTCACTCTGAGGTCTCAAAAAGTGTTTCTTCAACCCGGGAAGTGAATTAAATACCATTTGGAGGCATTTAATGTTCACGCAAAAACGGCTGATTTTTTACAAAAGAGATAACACCCCCATTACGTCATGCTTCAGAAAGGTGAAAAATGGCCCGTTTTCAAATGTTTTATTTTTTAACGTCAGTTCACATTTGTAGGTAGATCATCAGTTTTAGAGCAAAAATTAGCATGTTTAAAGTGATTTTCATGCTTCCAGGGGCCCTAAACATAACATTTGTGAAATGGTTAACAGTGCATGAAAATGGCCAATTTACTCACTCTGAGGTCTCAAAAAGTGTTTCTTCACACTGGGAAGTGAATTAAATACCATTTGGAGGCATTTAATGTTCAAGCAAAAATGGCTGATTTTTGATAAAAGAGATAACACCCCCCCATTACGTCTTGCTTCAGAAAGGTGAAAAATGGTCCATTTTTAAATGTTTTATTTTTGAATGTCAGTTCACATTTGTAGGTAGATCATCAGTTTTAGAGCTAAAATTAGCATGTTTAAAGTGATTTTCATGCTTCCAGGGGCCCTAAACACAACATTTGTGGAATGGTTAAAAGTGCATGAAAAGGGCCAATTTACTCACTCTGAGGTCTCAAAAAGTGTTTCTTCACACCGGGAAGTGAATTAAATACCATTTGGAGGCATTTAATGTTCAAGCAAAAACGGCTGATTTTTGATAAAAGAGATAACACCCCCCCCATTACGTCTTGCTTCAGAAAGGTGAAAAATGGTCCATTTTTAAATGTTTTATTTTTGAATGTCAGTTCACATTTGTAGGTAGATCATCAGTTTCAGAGCTAAAATTAGCTTGTTTAAAGTGATTTTCATGCTTCCAGGGGCCCTAAACACAACATTTGTGGAATGGTTAGAAGTGCATGAAAATGGCCAATTTACTCACTCTGAGGTCTCAAAAAGTGTTTCTTCACCCCGGGAAGTGAATTAAACACCATTTAGAGGCATTTAATGTTCAAGCAAAAACGGCTGATTTTTGACAAAAGAGATAACACCCCCCATTACGTCTTGCTTCAGAACGGTGAAAAATGGGCCATTTTCAAATGTTTTATTTTTTAACGTCAGTTCACATTTGTAGGTAGATCATCAGTTTTAGAGCAAAAATTAGCATGTTTAAAGTGATTTTCATGCTTCCAGGGGCCCTAAACATAACATTTGTGAAATGGTTAACAGTGCATGAAAATGGCCAATTTACTCACTCTGAGGTCTCAAAAAGTGTTTCTTCACACTGGGAAGTGAATTAAATACCATTTGGAGGCATTTAATGTTCAAGCAAAAATGGCTGATTTTTGATAAAAGAGATAACACCCCCCCCATTATGTCTTGCTTCAGAAAGGTGAAAAATGGTCCATTTTTAAATGTTTTATTTTTGAATGTCAGTTCACATTTTTAGGTAGATCATCAGTTTTAGAGCTAAAATTAGCATGTTTAAAGTGATTTTCATGCTTCCAGGGGCCCGGGAAGTGAATTAAAAACCATATAGAGGCATTTAATGTTCAAGCAAAAACGGCTGATTTTTGACAAAAGAGATAACACCCCCCATTACGTCATGCTTCAGAGAAGTGAAAAATGGTCCGTTTTCAAATGTTTTATTTTTGCACGTCAGTTCACATTTGTAGGTTGATCATCAGTTTTAGAGCTAAAATTAGCATGTTTAAAGTGATTTTCATGCTTCCAGGGGCCCTAAACACAACATTTGTGGAATGGTTAAAAGTGCATGAAAATGGCCAATTTTCTCACTCTGAGGTCTCAAAAAGTGTTTCTTCACTCCGGGAAGTGAATTAAAAACCATTTGGAGGCATTTAATTTTCAAGCAAAAACAGCAGATTTTTGACAAAAGAGATAACACCCCCCCATTACGTCATGCTTCAGAAAGGTGCAAAATGGTCCAGTTTCAAATATTTTATTTTTGAACGTCAGTTCACATTTGTAGGTGGATCATCAGTTTTAGAGCTAAAATTAGCATGTTTAAAGTGATTTTCATGCTTCCAGGGGCCCGGGAAGTGAATTAAAAACCATTTGGAGGCATTTAATGTTCAAGCAAAAACAGCAGATTTTTGACAAAAGAGATAACACCCCCCCATTACGTCATGCTTCAGAAAGGTGAAATATGGTCCGTTTTCAAATGTTTTATTTTTGAACGTCAGATCACATTTGTAGGTGGATCATCAGTTTTAGAGCTAAAATTAGCATGTTTAAAGAGAATGTCATGCTTCTAGGGGCCCTAAACACAACATTTGTGGAATGGTTAAAAGTGCATGAAAATGGCCAATTTACTCACTCTGAGGTCTCAAAAAGTGTTTCTTCACCCCGGGAAGTAAATTAAATACCATTTGGAGGCATTTAATGTTCAAGCAAAAACGGCTGATTTTTGACAAAAGAGATAACACCCCCTATTACGTCATGCTTCAGAAAGGTGAAAAATGGTCCGTTTTCAAATGTTTTATTTTTGCACGTCAGTTCACATTTGTAGGTAGATCATCAGTTTTAGAGCTAAAATTAGCATGTTTAAAGTGATTTTCATGCTTCCAGGGGCCCTAAACACAACATTTGTGTAATGGTTAAAAGTGTATGAAAATGGCCAATTTACTCACTCTGAGGTCTCAAAAAGTGTTTCTTCACACCGGGAAGTGAATTAAATACCATTTGGAGGCATTTAATGTTCAAGCAAAAACGGCTGATTTTTGACAAAAGAGATAACACCCCCCCCCATTACGTCATGCTTCAGAAAGGTGAAAAATGGTCCGCTTTCAAATGTTTTATTTTTGAACGTCAGTTCACATTTGTAGGTAGATCATCAGTTTTAGAGCTAAAATTAGCATGTTTAAAGTGATTTTCATGCTTCCAGGGGCCCTAAACACAACATTTGTGGAATGGTTAGAAGTGCATGAAAATGGCCAATTTACTCACTCTGAGGTCTCAAAAAATGTTTCTTCACCCCGGGAAGTGAATTAAACACCATTTAGAGGCATTTAATGTTCAAGCAAAAACGGCTGATTTTTGACAAAAGAGATAACACCCCCCATTACGTCTTGCTTCAGAAAGGTGAAAAATGGGCCATTTTCAAATGTTTTATTTTTGAATGTCAGTTCACATTTGTAGGTATATCATCAGTTTTAGAGCTAAAATTAGCATGTTTAAAGTGATTTTCATGCTTCCAGGGGCCCTAAACACAACATTTGTGGAATGGTTAAAAGTGCATGAAAAGGGCCAATTTACTCACTCTGAGGTCTCAAAAAGTGTTTCTTCAACCCGGGAAGTGAATTAAATACCATTTGGAGGCATTTAATGTTCAAGCAAAAACGTCTGATTTTTGACAAAAGAGATAACACCCCCATTACATCATGCTTCAGAAAGGTGAAAAATGGCCCGTTTTCAAATGTTTTATTTTTGAACGTCAGTTCACATTTGTAGGTGGATCATCAGTTTTAGAGCTAAAATTAGCTTGTTTAAAGTGATTTTCATGCTTCCAGGGGCCCTAAACACAACATTTGTGGAATGGTTAGAAGTGCATGAAAATGGCCAATTTACTCACTCTGAGGTCTCAAAAAGTGTTTCTTCACCCCGGGAAGTGAATTAAACACCATTTAGAGGCATTTAATGTTCAAGCAAAAACGGCTGATTTTTGACAAAAGAGATAACACCCCCCATTACGTCTTGCTTCAGAAAGGTGAAAAATGGGCCATTTTCAAATGTTTTATTTTTGAATGTCAGTTCACATTTGTAGGTAGATCATCAGTTTTAGAGCTAAAATTAGCATGTTTAAAGTGATTTTCATGCTTCCAGGGGCCCTAAACACAACATTTGTGGAATGGTTAAAAGTGCATGAAAATGGCCAATTTACTCACTCTGAGGTCTCAAAAAGTGTTTCTTCAACCCGGGAAGTGAATTAAATACCATTTGGAGGCATTTAATGTTCAAGCAAAAACGGCTGATTTTTGACAAAAGAGATAACACCCCCCCATTACGTCTTGCTTCAGAAAGGTGAAAAATGGTCCATTTTTAAATGTTTTATTTTTGAATGTCAGTTCACATTTGTAGGTAGATCATCAGTTTTAGAGCTAAAATTAGCATGTTTAAAGTGATTTTCATGCTTCCAGGGGCCCGTGAAGTGAATTAAAAACCATTTGGAGGCATTTAATATTCAAGCAAAAACAGCCGATTTTTGACAAAAGAGATAACACTCCCCCATTACGTCATGCTTCAGAAAGGTGCAAAATGGTCCGTTTTCAAATGTTTTATTTTTGAACGTCAGTTCACATTTGTAGGTGTATCATCAGTTTTAGAGCTAAAATTAGCATGTTTACAGTGATTTTCATGCTTCCAGGGGCCCTAAACACAACATTTGTGGAATGGTTAAAAGTGCATGAAAATGGCCAATATTCTCACTCTGAGGTCTCAAAAAGTGTTTCTTCACCCCGGGAAGTGAATTAAATACCATTTGGAGGCATTTAATGTTCAAGCAAAAACGGCTGATTTTTGACAAAAGAGATAACATCCCCCCCATTACGTCATGCTTCAGAAAGGTGAAAAATGGTCCGCTTTCAAATGTTTTTTTTTGTATGTCAGTTCGCATTTGTAGGTACATCATCAGTTTTAGAGCTAAAATTAGCATGTTTAAAGTGATTTTCATGCTTCCAGGGGCCCGGGAAGTGAATTAAAAACCATATAGAGGCATTTAATGTTCAAGCAAAAACGGCTGATTTTTGACAAAAGAGATAACACCCCCCATTACGTCATGCTTCAGAGAAGTGAAAAATGGTCCGTTCTCAAATGTTTTATTTTTGCACGTCAGTTCACATTTGTAGGTAGATCATCAGTTTTAGAGCTAAAATTAGCATGTTTAAAGTGATTTTCATGCTTCCAGGGGCCCTAAACACAACATTTGTGGAATGGTTAAAAGTGCATGAAAATGGCCAATTTTCTCACTCTGAGGTCTCAAAAAGTGTTTCTTCACTCCGGGAAGTGAATTAAAAACCATTTGGAGGCATTTAATTTTCAAGCAAAAACAGCAGATTTTTGACAAAAGAGATAACACCCCCCCATTACGTCATGCTTCAGAAAGGTGCAAAATGGTCCAGTTTCAAATATTTTATTTTTGAACGTCAGTTCACATTTGTAGGTGGATCATCAGTTTTAGAGCTAAAATTAGCATGTTTGAAGTGATTTTCATGCTTCCAGGGGCCCGGGAAGTGAATTAAAAACCATTTGGAGGCATTTAATGTTCAAGCAAAAACAGCAGATTTTTGACAAAAGAGATAACACCCCCCCATTACGTCATGCTTCAGAAAGGTGAAATATGGTCCGTTTTCAAATGTTTTATTTTTGAACGTCAGTTCACATTTGTAGGTGGATCATCAGTTTTAGAGCTAAAATTAGCATGTTTACAGTGATTTTCATGCTTCCAGGGGCACTAAACACAACATTTGTGGAATGGTTAAAAGTGCATGAAAATGGCCAATTTTCTCACTCTGAGGTCTCAAAAAGTGTTTCTTCACCCCGGGAAGTGAATTAAATACCATTTGGAGGCATTTAATGTTCAAGCAAATATGGCTGATTTTTGACAAAAGAGATAACACCCCCCCATTACGTCATGCTTCAGAAAGGTGAAAAATGGTCCGCTTTCAAATGTTTTATTTTTGAACGTCAGTTCAGATTTGTAGGTAGATCATCAGTTTTAGAGCTAAAATTAGCCTGTTTACAGTGATTTTCATGCTTCCAGGGGCCCTAAACACAACATTTGTTGAATGGTTAAAAGTGCATCAAAATGGCCAATTTTCTCACTCTGAGGTCTCAAAAAGTGTTTCTTCACTCCGGGAAGTGAATTAAATACCATTTGGAGGCATTTAATTTTCAAGCAAAAACAGCAGATTTTTGACAAAAGAGATAACACCCCCCCCATTACGTCATGCTTCAGAAAGGTGCAAAATGGTCCAGTTTCAAATATTTTATTTTTGAACGTCAGTTCACATTTGTAGGTGGATCATCAGTTTTAGAGCTAAAATTAGCATGTTTAAAGTGATTTTCATGCTTCCAGGGGCCCGGGAAGTGAATTAAAAACCATTTGGAGGCATTTAATGTTCAAGCAAAAACAGCAGATTTTTGCCAAAAGAGATAACACCCCCCCATTACGTCATGCTTCAGAAAGGTGAAATATGGTCCATTTTCAAATGTTTTATTTTTGAACGTCAGTTCACATTTGTAGGTGGATCATCAGTTTTAGAGCTAAAATTAGCATGTTTAAAGAGAATTTCATGCTTCTAGGGGCCCTAAACACAACATTTGTGGAATGGTTAAAAGTGCATGAAAATGTCAAATTTACTCACTCTGAGGTCTCAAAAAGTGTTTCTTCACCCCGGGAAGTAAATTAAATACCATTTGGAGGCATTTAATGTTCAAGCAAAAACGGCTGATTTTTGACAAAAGAGATAACACCCCCTATTACGTCATGCTTCAGAAAGGTGAACAATGGTCCGTTTTCAAATGTTTTATTTTTGCACGTCAGTTCACATTTGTAGGTAGATCATCAGTTTTAGAGCTAAAATTAGCATGTTTAAAGTGATTTTCATGCTTCCAGGGGCCCTAAACACAACATTTGTGTAATGGTTAAAAGTGCATGAAAATGGCCAATTTACTCACTCTGAGGTCTCAAAAAGTGTTTCTTCACACCGGGAAGTGAATTAAATACCATTTGGAGGCATTTAATGTTCAAGCAAAAACGGCTGATTTTTGACAAAAGAGATAACACCCCCCCCATTACGTCATGCTTCAGAAAGGTGAAAAATGGTCCGCTTTCAAATGCTTTATTTTTGAACGTCAGTTCACATTTGTAGGTAGATCATCAGTTTTAGAGCTAAAATTAGCATGTTTAAAGTGATTTTCATGCTTCCAGGGGCCCTAAACACAACATTTGTGAAATAGTTAACAGTGCATGAAAATGGCCAATTTACTCACTCTGAGGTCTCAAAAAGTGTTTCTTCACACCGGGAAGTGAATTAAATACCATTTGGAGGCATTTAATGTTCAAGCAAAAACGGCTGATTTTTGATAAAAGAGATAAGACCCCCCCATTACGTCTTGCTTCAGAAAGGTGAAAAATGGTCCATTTTTAAATGTTTTATTTTTGAATGTCAGTTCACATTTGTAGGTAGATCATCAGTTTTAGAGCTAAAATTAGCATGTTTAAAGTGATTTTCATGCTTCCAGGGGCCCGTGAAGTGAATTAAAAACCATTTGGAGGCATTTCATGTTCAAGCAAAAACAGCTGATTTTTGACAAAAGAGATAACACCCCCCATTACGTCTTGCTTCAGAAAGGTGAAAAATGGGCCATTTTCAAATGTTTTATTTTTGAATGTCAGTTCACATTTGTAGGTAGATCATCAGTTTTAGAGCTAAAATTAGCATGTTTAAAGTGATTTTCATGCTTCCAGGGGCCCTAAACACAACATTTGTGGAATGGTTAAAAGTGCATGAAAATGGCCAATTTACTCACTCTGAGGTCTCAAAAAGTGTTTCTTCAACCCGGGAAGTGAATTAAATACCATTTGGAGGCATTTAATGTTCAAGCAAAAACGGCTGATTTTTGACAAAAGAGATAACACCCCCATTACGTCATGCTTCAGAAAGGTGAAAAATGGCCCGTTTTCAAATGTTTTATTTTTTAACGTCAGTTCACATTTGTAGGTAGATCATCAGTTTTAGAGCAAAAATTTGCATGTTTAAAGTGATTTTCATGCTTCCAGGGGCCCTAAACATAACATTTGTGAAATGGTTAACAGTGCATGAAAATGGCCAATTTACTCACTCTGAGGTCTCAAAAAGTGTTTCTTCACACTGGGAAGTGAATTAAATACCATTTGGAGGCATTTAATGTTCAAGCAAAAATGGCTGATTTTTGATAAAAGAGATAACACCCCCCCATTACGTCTTGCTTCAGAAAGGTGAAAAATGGTCCATTTTTAAATGTTTTATTTTTGAATGTCAGTTCACATTTGTAGGAAGATCATCAGTTTTAGAGCTAAAATTAGCATGTTTAAAGTGATTTTCATGCTTCCAGGGGCCCGTGAAGTGAATTAAAAACCATTTGGAGGCATTTAATGTTCAAGCAAAAACAGCAGATTTTTGACAAAAGAGATAACACTCCAACATTACGTCATGCTTCAGAAAGGTGCAAAATGGTCCGTTTTCAAATGTTTTATTTTTGAACGTCAGTTCACATTTGTAGGTGGATCATCAGTTTTAGAGCTAAAATTAGCATGTTTAAAGTGATTTTCATGCTTCCAGGGGCCCTAAACACAACATTTGTGGAATGGTTAAAAGTGCATGAAAATGGCCAATTTACTCACTCTGACGTCTCAAAAATTGTTTCTTCACCCCGGGTAGTGAATTAAAAACCATTTGGAGGAATTTAATGTTCAAGCAAAAACAGCTGATTTTTTACAAAAGAGATAACACCCCCCATTACGTCATGCTTCAGAAAGGTGAAAAATGGTCGGTTTTCAAATGTTTTATTTTTGAACGTCAGTTCACATTTGTAGGAGGATCATCAGTTTTAGAGCTAAAATTAGCATGTTTACAGTGATTTTCATGCTTCCAGGGGCCCTAAACACAACATTTGTGGAATGGTTAAAAGTGCATGAAAATGGCCAATTTTCTCACTCTGAGGTCTCAAAAAGTGTTTCTTCACCCCGGGAAGTGAATTAAATACCATTTGGAGGCATTTAATGTTCAAGCAAAAACGGCTGATTTTTGACAAAAGAGATAACATCCCCCCCATTACGTCATGCTTCAGAAAGGTGAAAAATGGTCCGCTTTCAAATGTTTTTTTTGTATGTCAGTTCACATTTGTAGGTACATCATCAGTTTTAGAGCTAAAATTAGCATGTTTAAAGTGATTTTCATGCTTCCAGGGGCCCGGGAAGTGAATTAAAAACCATATAGAGGCATTTAATGTTCAAGCAAAAACGGCTGATTTTTGACAAAAGAGATAACACCCCCCATTACGTCATGCTTCAAAGAAGTGAAAAATGGTCCGTTTTCAAATGTTTTATTTTTGCACGTCAGTTCACATTTGTAGGTAGATCATCAGTTTTAGAGCAAAAATTAGCATGTTTAAAGTGATTTTCATGCTTCCAGGGGCCCTAAACATAACATTTGTGGAATGGTTAAAAGTGCATGAAAAGGGCCAATTTACTCACTCTGAGGTCTCAAAAAGTGTTTCTTCAACCCGGGAAGTGAATTAAATACCATTTGGAGGCATTTAATGTTCACGCAAAAACGGCTGATTTTTTACAAAAGAGATAACACCCCCATTACGTCATGCTTCAGAAAGGTGAAAAATGGCCCGTTTTCAAATGTTTTATTTTTTAACGTCAGTTCACATTTGTAGGTAGATCATCAGTTTTAGAGCAAAAATTAGCATGTTTAAAGTGATTTTCATGCTTCCAGGGGCCCTAAACATAACATTTGTGAAATGGTTAACAGTGCATGAAAATGGCCAATTTACTCACTCTGAGGTCTCAAAAAGTGTTTCTTCACACTGGGAAGTGAATTAAATACCATTTGGAGGCATTTAATGTTCAAGCAAAAATGGCTGATTTTTGATAAAAGAGATAACACCCCCCCATTACGTCTTGCTTCAGAAAGGTGAAAAATGGTCCATTTTTAAATGTTTTATTTTTGAATGTCAGTTCACATTTGTAGGTAGATCATCAGTTTTAGAGCTAAAATTAGCATGTTTAAAGTGATTTTCATGCTTCCAGGGGCCCTAAACACAACATTTGTGGAATGGTTAAAAGTGCATGAAAAGGGCCAATTTACTCACTCTGAGGTCTCAAAAAGTGTTTCTTCACACCGGGAAGTGAATTAAATACCATTTGGAGGCATTTAATGTTCAAGCAAAAACGGCTGATTTTTGATAAAAGAGATAACACCCCCCCCATTACGTCTTGCTTCAGAAAGGTGAAAAATGGTCCATTTTTAAATGTTTTATTTTTGAATGTCAGTTCACATTTGTAGGTAGATCATCAGTTTCAGAGCTAAAATTAGCTTGTTTAAAGTGATTTTCATGCTTCCAGGGGCCCTAAACACAACATTTGTGGAATGGTTAGAAGTGCATGAAAATGGCCAATTTACTCACTCTGAGGTCTCAAAAAGTGTTTCTTCACCCCGGGAAGTGAATTAAACACCATTTAGAGGCATTTAATGTTCAAGCAAAAACGGCTGATTTTTGACAAAAGAGATAACACCCCCCATTACGTCTTGCTTCAGAACGGTGAAAAATGGGCCATTTTCAAATGTTTTATTTTTTAACGTCAGTTCACATTTGTAGGTAGATCATCAGTTTTAGAGCAAAAATTAGCATGTTTAAAGTGATTTTCATGCTTCCAGGGGCCCTAAACATAACATTTGTGAAATGGTTAACAGTGCATGAAAATGGCCAATTTACTCACTCTGAGGTCTCAAAAAGTGTTTCTTCACACTGGGAAGTGAATTAAATACCATTTGGAGGCATTTAATGTTCAAGCAAAAATGGCTGATTTTTGATAAAAGAGATAACACCCCCCCCATTATGTCTTGCTTCAGAAAGGTGAAAAATGGTCCATTTTTAAATGTTTTATTTTTGAATGTCAGTTCACATTTTTAGGTAGATCATCAGTTTTAGAGCTAAAATTAGCATGTTTAAAGTGATTTTCATGCTTCCAGGGGCCCTAAACACAACATTTGTGGAATGGTTAAAAGTGCATGAAAATGGCCAATTTTCTCACTCTGAGGTCTCAAAAAGTGTTTCTTCACTCCGGGAAGTGAATTAAAAACCATTTGGAGGCATTTAATTTTCAAGCAAAAACAGCAGATTTTTGACAAAAGAGATAACACCCCCCCATTACGTCATGCTTCAGAAAGGTGCAAAATGGTCCAGTTTCAAATATTTTATTTTTGAACGTCAGTTCACATTTGTAGGTGGATCATCAGTTTTAGAGCTAAAATTAGCATGTTTAAAGTGATTTTCATGCTTCCAGGGGCCCGGGAAGTGAATTAAAAACCATTTGGAGGCATTTAATGTTCAAGCAAAAACAGCAGATTTTTGACAAAAGAGATAACACCCCCCCATTACGTCATGCTTCAGAAAGGTGAAATATGGTCCGTTTTCAAATGTTTTATTTTTGAACGTCAGATCACATTTGTAGGTGGATCATCAGTTTTAGAGCTAAAATTAGCATGTTTAAAGAGAATGTCATGCTTCTAGGGGCCCTAAACACAACATTTGTGGAATGGTTAAAAGTGCATGAAAATGGCCAATTTACTCACTCTGAGGTCTCAAAAAGTGTTTCTTCACCCCGGGAAGTAAATTAAATACCATTTGGAGGCATTTAATGTTCAAGCAAAAACGGCTGATTTTTGACAAAAGAGATAACACCCCCTATTACGTCATGCTTCAGAAAGGTGAAAAATGGTCCGTTTTCAAATGTTTTATTTTTGCACGTCAGTTCACATTTGTAGGTAGATCATCAGTTTTAGAGCTAAAATTAGCATGTTTAAAGTGATTTTCATGCTTCCAGGGGCCCTAAACACAACATTTGTGTAATGGTTAAAAGTGTATGAAAATGGCCAATTTACTCACTCTGAGGTCTCAAAAAGTGTTTCTTCACACCGGGAAGTGAATTAAATACCATTTGGAGGCATTTAATGTTCAAGCAAAAACGGCTGATTTTTGACAAAAGAGATAACACCCCCCCCATTACGTCATGCTTCAGAAAGGTGAAAAATGGTCCGCTTTCAAATGTTTTATTTTTGAACGTCAGTTCACATTTGTAGGTAGATCATCAGTTTTAGAGCTAAAATTAGCATGTTTAAAGTGATTTTCATGCTTCCAGGGGCCCTAAACACAACATTTGTGGAATGGTTAGAAGTGCATGAAAATGGCCAATTTACTCACTCTGAGGTCTCAAAAAATGTTTCTTCACCCCGGGAAGTGAATTAAACACCATTTAGAGGCATTTAATGTTCAAGCAAAAACGGCTGATTTTTGACAAAAGAGATAACACCCCCCATTACGTCTTGCTTCAGAAAGGTGAAAAATGGGCCATTTTCAAATGTTTTATTTTTGAATGTCAGTTCACATTTGTAGGTATATCATCAGTTTTAGAGCTAAAATTAGCATGTTTAAAGTGATTTTCATGCTTCCAGGGGCCCTAAACACAACATTTGTGGAATGGTTAAAAGTGCATGAAAAGGGCCAATTTACTCACTCTGAGGTCTCAAAAAGTGTTTCTTCAACCCGGGAAGTGAATTAAATACCATTTGGAGGCATTTAATGTTCAAGCAAAAACGTCTGATTTTTGACAAAAGAGATAACACCCCCATTACATCATGCTTCAGAAAGGTGAAAAATGGCCCGTTTTCAAATGTTTTATTTTTTAACGTCAGTTCACATTTGTAGGTAGATCATCAGTTTTAGAGCAAAAATTAGCATGTTTAAAGTGATTTTCATGCTTCCAGGGGCCCTAAACATAACATTTGTGAAATGGTTAACAGTGCATGAAAATGGCCAATTTACTCACTCTGAGGTCTCAAAAAGTGTTTCTTCACACTGGGAAGTGAATTAAATACCATTTGGAGGCATTTAATGTTCAGGCAAAAATGGCTGATTTTTGATAAAAGAGATAACACCCCCCCATTACGTCTTGCTTCAGAAAGGTGAAAAATGGTCCATTTTTAAATGTTTTATTTTTGAATGTCAGTTCACATTTGTAGGTAGATCATCAGTTTTAGAGCTAAAATTAGCATGTTTAAAGTGATTTTCATGCTTCCAGGGGCCCGTGAAGTGAATTAAAAACCATTTGGAGGCATTTAATATTCAAGCAAAAACAGCCGATTTTTGACAAAAGAGATAACACCCCCCCATTACGTCATGCTTCAGAAAGGTGCAAAATGGTCTGTTTTCAACTGTTTTATTTTTGAACGTCAGTTCATATTTGTAGGTGGATCATCAGTTTTAGAGCTAAAATTAGCATGTTTAAAGTGATTTTCATGCTTCCAGGGGCCCTAAACACAACATTTGTGGAATGGTTAAAAGTGCATGAAAATGGCCAATTTACTCACTCTGACGTCTCAAAAATTGTTTCTTCACCCCGGGTAGTGAATTAAAAACCATTTGGAGGCATTTAATGTTCAAGCAAAAATGGCTGATTTTTGATAAAAGAGATAACACCCCCCCCATTATGTCTTGCTTCAGAAAGGTGAAAAATGGTCCATTTTTAAATGTTTTATTTTTGAATGTCAGTTCACATTTTTAGGTAGATCATCAGTTTTAGAGCTAAAATTAGCATGTTTAAAGTGATTTTCATGCTTCCAGGGGCCCTAAACACAACATTTGTGGAATGGTTAAAAGTGCATGAAAATGGCCAATTTTCTCACTCTGAGGTCTCAAAAAGTGTTTCTTCACTCCGGGAAGTGAATTAAAAACCATTTGGAGGCATTTAATTTTCAAGCAAAAACAGCAGATTTTTGACAAAAGAGATAACACCCCCCCATTACGTCATGCTTCAGAAAGGTGCAAAATGGTCCAGTTTCAAATATTTTATTTTTGAACGTCAGTTCACATTTGTAGGTGGATCATCAGTTTTAGAGCTAAAATTAGCATGTTTAAAGTGATTTTCATGCTTCCAGGGGCCCGGGAAGTGAATTAAAAACCATTTGGAGGCATTTAATGTTCAAGCAAAAACAGCAGATTTTTGACAAAAGAGATAACACCCCCCCATTACGTCATGCTTCAGAAAGGTGAAATATGGTCCGTTTTCAAATGTTTTATTTTTGAACGTCAGATCACATTTGTAGGTGGATCATCAGTTTTAGAGCTAAAATTAGCATGTTTAAAGAGAATGTCATGCTTCTAGGGGCCCTAAACACAACATTTGTGGAATGGTTAAAAGTGCATGAAAATGGCCAATTTACTCACTCTGAGGTCTCAAAAAGTGTTTCTTCACCCCGGGAAGTAAATTAAATACCATTTGGAGGCATTTAATGTTCAAGCAAAAACGGCTGATTTTTGACAAAAGAGATAACACCCCCTATTACGTCATGCTTCAGAAAGGTGAAAAATGGTCCGTTTTCAAATGTTTTATTTTTGCACGTCAGTTCACATTTGTAGGTAGATCATCAGTTTTAGAGCTAAAATTAGCATGTTTAAAGTGATTTTCATGCTTCCAGGGGCCCTAAACACAACATTTGTGTAATGGTTAAAAGTGTATGAAAATGGCCAATTTACTCACTCTGAGGTCTCAAAAAGTGTTTCTTCACACCGGGAAGTGAATTAAATACCATTTGGAGGCATTTAATGTTCAAGCAAAAACGGCTGATTTTTGACAAAAGAGATAACACCCCCCCCATTACGTCATGCTTCAGAAAGGTGAAAAATGGTCCGCTTTCAAATGTTTTATTTTTGAACGTCAGTTCACATTTGTAGGTAGATCATCAGTTTTAGAGCTAAAATTAGCATGTTTAAAGTGATTTTCATGCTTCCAGGGGCCCTAAACACAACATTTGTGGAATGGTTAGAAGTGCATGAAAATGGCCAATTTACTCACTCTGAGGTCTCAAAAAATGTTTCTTCACCCCGGGAAGTGAATTAAACACCATTTAGAGGCATTTAATGTTCAAGCAAAAACGGCTGATTTTTGACAAAAGAGATAACACCCCCCATTACGTCTTGCTTCAGAAAGGTGAAAAATGGGCCATTTTCAAATGTTTTATTTTTGAATGTCAGTTCACATTTGTAGGTATATCATCAGTTTTAGAGCTAAAATTAGCATGTTTAAAGTGATTTTCATGCTTCCAGGGGCCCTAAACACAACATTTGTGGAATGGTTAAAAGTGCATGAAAAGGGCCAATTTACTCACTCTGAGGTCTCAAAAAGTGTTTCTTCAACCCGGGAAGTGAATTAAATACCATTTGGAGGCATTTAATGTTCAAGCAAAAACGTCTGATTTTTGACAAAAGAGATAACACCCCCATTACATCATGCTTCAGAAAGGTGAAAAATGGCCCGTTTTCAAATGTTTTATTTTTTAACGTCAGTTCACATTTGTAGGTAGATCATCAGTTTTAGAGCAAAAATTAGCATGTTTAAAGTGATTTTCATGCTTCCAGGGGCCCTAAACATAACATTTGTGAAATGGTTAACAGTGCATGAAAATGGCCAATTTACTCACTCTGAGGTCTCAAAAAGTGTTTCTTCACACTGGGAAGTGAATTAAATACCATTTGGAGGCATTTAATGTTCAGGCAAAAATGGCTGATTTTTGATAAAAGAGATAACACCCCCCCATTACGTCTTGCTTCAGAAAGGTGAAAAATGGTCCATTTTTAAATGTTTTATTTTTGAATGTCAGTTCACATTTGTAGGTAGATCATCAGTTTTAGAGCTAAAATTAGCATGTTTAAAGTGATTTTCATGCTTCCAGGGGCCCGTGAAGTGAATTAAAAACCATTTGGAGGCATTTAATATTCAAGCAAAAACAGCCGATTTTTGACAAAAGAGATAACACCCCCCCATTACGTCATGCTTCAGAAAGGTGCAAAATGGTCTGTTTTCAACTGTTTTATTTTTGAACGTCAGTTCATATTTGTAGGTGGATCATCAGTTTTAGAGCTAAAATTAGCATGTTTAAAGTGATTTTCATGCTTCCAGGGGCCCTAAACACAACATTTGTGGAATGGTTAAAAGTGCATGAAAATGGCCAATTTACTCACTCTGACGTCTCAAAAATTGTTTCTTCACCCCGGGTAGTGAATTAAAAACCATTTGGAGGCATTTAATGTTCAAGCAAAAACAGCTGATTTTTGACAAAAGAGATAACACCCCCCATTACGTCATGCTTCAGAAAGGTGAAAAATGGTCGGTTTTCAAATGTTTTATTTTTGAACGTCAGTTCACATTTGTAGGAGGATCATCAGTTTTAGAGCTAAAATTAGCATGTTTACAGTGATTTTCATGCTTCCAGGGGCCCTAAACACAACATTTGTGGAATGGTTAGAAGTGCATGAAAATGGCCAATTTACTCACTCTGAGGTCTCAAAAAATGTTTCTTCACCCCGGGAAGTGAATTAAACACCATTTAGAGGCATTTAATGTTCAAGCAAAAACGGCTGATTTTTGACAAAAGAGATAACACCCCCCATTACGTCTTGCTTCAGAAAGGTGAAAAATGGGCCATTTTCAAATGTTTTATTTTTGAATGTCAGTTCACATTTGTAGGTATATCATCAGTTTTAGAGCTAAAATTAGCATGTTTAAAGTGATTTTCATGCTTCCAGGGGCCCTAAACACAACATTTGTGGAATGGTTAAAAGTGCATGAAAAGGGCCAATTTACTCACTCTGAGGTCTCAAAAAGTGTTTCTTCAACCCGGGAAGTGAATTAAATACCATTTGGAGGCATTTAATGTTCAAGCAAAAACGTCTGATTTTTGACAAAAGAGATAACACCCCCATTACATCATGCTTCAGAAAGGTGAAAAATGGCCCGTTTTCAAATGTTTTATTTTTTAACGTCAGTTCACATTTGTAGGTAGATCATCAGTTTTAGAGCAAAAATTAGCATGTTTAAAGTGATTTTCATGCTTCCAGGGGCCCTAAACATAACATTTGTGAAATGGTTAACAGTGCATGAAAATGGCCAATTTACTCACTCTGAGGTCTCAAAAAGTGTTTCTTCACACTGGGAAGTGAATTAAATACCATTTGGAGGCATTTAATGTTCAAGCAAAAACGGCAGATTTTTGACAAAAGAGATAACATCCCCCCCATTACGTCATGCTTCAGAAGGGTGCAAAATGGTCCGTTTTCAAATGTTTTATTTTTGAATGTCAGTTCACATTTGTAGGTAGATCATCAGTTTTAGAGCTAAAATTAGCATGTTTAAAGTGATTTTCATGCTTCCAGGGGCCCGTGAAGTGAATTAAAAAACCATTTGGAGGCATTTAATGTTCAAGCAAAAACAGCAGATTTTTGACAAAAGAGATAACACCCACCCATTACGTCATGCTTCAGAAAGGTGCAAAATGGTCCGTTTTCAAATGTTTTATTTTTGAATGTCAGTTCACATTTGTAGGTAGATCATCAGTTTTAGAGCTAAAATTAGCATGTTTAAAGTGATTTTCATGCTTCCAGCGGCCTGTGAAGTGAATTAAAAACCATTTGGAGGCATTTAATGTTCAAGCAAAAACAGCAGATTTTTGCTAAAAGAGATAGCACCCCCCATTACGGCATGCTTCAGAAAGGTGAAAAATGGTCAGTTTTCAAATGTTTTATTTTTGAACCTCAGTTCACATTTGTAGGTGGATCATCAGTTTTAGAGCTAAAATTAGCATGTTTAAAGTGAATTTCATGCTTCTAGGGGCCCTAAACACAACATTTGTGGAATGGTTAAAAGTGCATGAAAATGGCCAATTTACTCACTCTGACGTCTCAAAAAGTGTTTCTTCACCCCGGGAAGTGAATTAAAAACCATTTGGAGGCATTTAATGTTCAAGCAAAAACAGCTGATTTTTGACAAAAGAGATAGCACCCCCCATTACGTCATGCTTCAGAAAGGTAAAAAATGGTCCGCTTTCAAATGTTTTATTTTTTGAACGTCAGTTCACATTTGTAGGTAGATCATCAGTTTTAGAGCTAAAATTAGCACGTTTAAAGTGATTTTCATGCTTCCAGGGGCCCTAAACACAACATTTGTGGAATGGTTAAAAGTGCATGAAAATGGCCAATTTACTCACTCTGACGTCTCAAAAAGTGTTTCTTCACCCCGGGAAGTAAATTAAAAACCATTTGGAGGCATTTAATGTTCAAGCAAAAACAGCTGATTTTTGACAAAAGAGATAACACCCCCCATTACGTCATGCTTCAGAAAGGTGAAAAATGGTCCACTTTCAAATGTTTTATTTTTTAATGTCAGCTCACATTTGTAGGTACATTATCAGTTTTAGAGCTAAAATTAGCCTGTTTACAGTGATTTTCATGCTTCCAGGGGCCCTAAACACAACATTTGTGGAATGGTTAAAAGTGCATGAAAATGGCCAATTTTCTCACTCTGAGGTCTCAAAAAGTGTTTCTTCACTCCGGGAAGTGAATTAAAAACCATTTGGAGGCATTTAATTTTCAAGCAAAAACAGCAGATTTTTGACAAAAGAGATAACACCCCCCCATTACGTCATGCTTCAGAAAGGTGCAAAATGGCCCAGTTTCAAATATTTTATTTTTGAACGTCAGTTCAAATTTGTAGGTGAATCATCAGTTTTAGAGCTAAAATTAGCATGTTTAAAGTGATTTTCATGCTTCCAGGGGCCCGGGAAGTGAATAAAAAACAATTTGGAGGCATTTAATGTTCAAGCAAAAACAGCTGATTTTTGACAAAAGAGATAACACCCCCCCATTACGTCATGCTTCAGAAAGGTGAAATATGGTCAGTTTTCAAATGTTTTATTTTTGAACGTCAGTTCACATTTGTAGGTAGATCATCAGTTTTAGAGCTAAAATTAGCATGTTTAAAGTGATTTTCATGCTTCCAGGGGCCCTAAACACAACATTTGTGGAATGGTTAGAAGTGCATGAAAATGGCCAATTTACTCACTCTGAGGTCTCAAAAAATGTTTCTTCACCCCGGGAAGTGAATTAAACACCATTTAGAGGCATTTAATGTTCAAGCAAAAACGGCTGATTTTTGACAAAAGAGATAACACCCCCCATTACGTCTTGCTTCAGAAAGGTGAAAAATGGGCCATTTTCAAATGTTTTATTTTTGAATGTCAGTTCACATTTGTAGGTATATCATCAGTTTTAGAGCTAAAATTAGCATGTTTAAAGTGATTTTCATGCTTCCAGGGGCCCTAAACACAACATTTGTGGAATGGTTAAAAGTGCATGAAAAGGGCCAATTTACTCACTCTGAGGTCTCAAAAAGTGTTTCTTCAACCCGGGAAGTGAATTAAATACCATTTGGAGGCATTTAATGTTCAAGCAAAAACGTCTGATTTTTGACAAAAGAGATAACACCCCCATTACATCATGCTTCAGAAAGGTGAAAAATGGCCCGTTTTCAAATGTTTTATTTTTTAACGTCAGTTCACATTTGTAGGTAGATCATCAGTTTTAGAGCAAAAATTAGCATGTTTAAAGTGATTTTCATGCTTCCAGGGGCCCTAAACATAACATTTGTGAAATGGTTAACAGTGCATGAAAATGGCCAATTTACTCACTCTGAGGTCTCAAAAAGTGTTTCTTCACACTGGGAAGTGAATTAAATACCATTTGGAGGCATTTAATGTTCAGGCAAAAATGGCTGATTTTTGATAAAAGAGATAACACCCCCCCATTACGTCTTGCTTCAGAAAGGTGAAAAATGGTCCATTTTTAAATGTTTTATTTTTGAATGTCAGTTCACATTTGTAGGTAGATCATCAGTTTTAGAGCTAAAATTAGCATGTTTAAAGTGATTTTCATGCTTCCAGGGGCCCGTGAAGTGAATTAAAAACCATTTGGAGGCATTTAATATTCAAGCAAAAACAGCCGATTTTTGACAAAAGAGATAACACCCCCCCATTACGTCATGCTTCAGAAAGGTGCAAAATGGTCTGTTTTCAACTGTTTTATTTTTGAACGTCAGTTCATATTTGTAGGTGGATCATCAGTTTTAGAGCTAAAATTAGCATGTTTAAAGTGATTTTCATGCTTCCAGGGGCCCTAAACACAACATTTGTGGAATGGTTAAAAGTGCATGAAAATGGCCAATTTACTCACTCTGACGTCTCAAAAATTGTTTCTTCACCCCGGGTAGTGAATTAAAAACCATTTGGAGGCATTTAATGTTCAAGCAAAAACAGCTGATTTTTGACAAAAGAGATAACACCCCCCATTACGTCATGCTTCAGAAAGGTGAAAAATGGTCGGTTTTCAAATGTTTTATTTTTGAACGTCAGTTCACATTTGTAGGAGGATCATCAGTTTTAGAGCTAAAATTAGCATGTTTACAGTGATTTTCATGCTTCCAGGGGCCCTAAACACAACATTTGTGGAATGGTTAGAAGTGCATGAAAATGGCCAATTTACTCACTCTGAGGTCTCAAAAAATGTTTCTTCACCCCGGGAAGTGAATTAAACACCATTTAGAGGCATTTAATGTTCAAGCAAAAACGGCTGATTTTTGACAAAAGAGATAACACCCCCCATTACGTCTTGCTTCAGAAAGGTGAAAAATGGGCCATTTTCAAATGTTTTATTTTTGAATGTCAGTTCACATTTGTAGGTATATCATCAGTTTTAGAGCTAAAATTAGCATGTTTAAAGTGATTTTCATGCTTCCAGGGGCCCTAAACACAACATTTGTGGAATGGTTAAAAGTGCATGAAAAGGGCCAATTTACTCACTCTGAGGTCTCAAAAAGTGTTTCTTCAACCCGGGAAGTGAATTAAATACCATTTGGAGGCATTTAATGTTCAAGCAAAAACGTCTGATTTTTGACAAAAGAGATAACACCCCCATTACATCATGCTTCAGAAAGGTGAAAAATGGCCCGTTTTCAAATGTTTTATTTTTTAACGTCAGTTCACATTTGTAGGTAGATCATCAGTTTTAGAGCAAAAATTAGCATGTTTAAAGTGATTTTCATGCTTCCAGGGGCCCTAAACATAACATTTGTGAAATGGTTAACAGTGCATGAAAATGGCCAATTTACTCACTCTGAGGTCTCAAAAAGTGTTTCTTCACACTGGGAAGTGAATTAAATACCATTTGGAGGCATTTAATGTTCAAGCAAAAACGGCAGATTTTTGACAAAAGAGATAACATCCCCCCCATTACGTCATGCTTCAGAAGGGTGCAAAATGGTCCGTTTTCAAATGTTTCATTTTTGAATGTCAGTTCACATTTGTAGGTAGATCATCAGTTTTAGAGCTAAAATTAGCATGTTTAAAGTGATTTTCATGCTTCCAGGGGCCCGTGAAGTGAATTAAAAAACCATTTGGAGGCATTTAATGTTCAAGCAAAAACAG
This sequence comes from Lissotriton helveticus, assembly GCF_964261635.1. NCBI lineage: Eukaryota > Metazoa > Chordata > Amphibia > Caudata > Salamandridae > Lissotriton > Lissotriton helveticus. Next base: position 1,271,735,229 of record NC_136061.1, read on the forward strand.
CAGATTTTTGACAAAAGAGATAACACCCACCCATTACGTCATGCTTCAGAAAGGTGCAAAATGGTCCGTTTTCAAATGTTTTATTTTTGAATGTCAGTTCACATTTGTAGGTAGATCATCAGTTTTAGAGCTAAAATTAGCATGTTTAAAGTGATTTTCATGCTTCCAGCGGCCTGTGAAGTGAATTAAAAACCATTTGGAGGCATTTAATGTTCAAGCAAAAACAGCAGATTTTTGCTAAAAGAGATAGCACCCCCCATTACGGCATGCTTCAGAAAGGTGAAAAATGGTCAGTTTTCAAATGTTTTATTTTTGAACCTCAGTTCACATTTGTAGGTGGATCATCAGTTTTAGAGCTAAAATTAGCATGTTTAAAGTGAATTTCATGCTTCTAGGGGCCCTAAACACAACATTTGTGGAATGGTTAAAAGTGCATGAAAATGGCCAATTTACTCACTCTGACGTCTCAAAAAGTGTTTCTTCACCCCGGGAAGTGAATTAAAAACCATTTGGAGGCATTTAATGTTCAAGCAAAAACAGCTGATTTTTGACAAAAGAGATAGCACCCCCCATTACGTCATGCTTCAGAAAGGTAAAAAATGGTCCGCTTTCAAATGTTTTATTTTTTGAACGTCAGTTCACATTTGTAGGTAGATCATCAGTTTTAGAGCTAAAATTAGCACGTTTAAAGTGATTTTCATGCTTCCAGGGGCCCTAAACACAACATTTGTGGAATGGTTAAAAGTGCATGAAAATGGCCAATTTACTCACTCTGACGTCTCAAAAAGTGTTTCTTCACTCCGGGAAGTGAATTAAAAACCATTTGGAGGCATTTAATTTTCAAGCAAAAACAGCAGATTTTTGACAAAAGAGATAACACCCCCCCATTACGTCATGCTTCAGAAAGGTGCAAAATGGCCCAGTTTCAAATATTTTATTTTTGAACGTCAGTTCAAATTTGTAGGTGAATCATCAGTTTTAGAGCTAAAATTAGCATGTTTAAAGTGATTTTCATGCTTCCAGGGGCCCGGGAAGTGAATAAAAAACAATTTGGAGGCATTTAATGTTCAAGCAAAAACAGCTGATTTTTGACAAAAGAGATAACACCCCCCCATTACGTCATGCTTCAGAAAGGTGAAATATGGTCCGTTTTCAAATGTTTTATTTTTGAACGTCAGTTCACATTTGTAGGTGGATCATCAGTTTTAGAGCTAAAATTAGCATGTTTAAAGTGATTTTCATGCTTCCAGGGGCCCGGGAAGTGAATTAAAAACCATATAGAGGCATTTAATGTTCAAGCAAAAACAGCTGATTTTTGACAAAAGAGATAACACCCCCCCCATTACGTCATGCTTCAGAAAGGTGAAATATGGTCAGTTTTCAAATGTTTTATTTTTGAACGTCAGTTCACATTTGTAGGTGGATCATCAGTTTTAGAGCTAAAATTAGCATGTTTAAAGTGAATTTCATGCTTCTAGGGGCCCTAAACACAACATTTGTGGAATGGTTAAAAGTGCATGAAAATGGCCAATTTACTCACTCTGAGGTCTCAAAAAGTGTTTCTTCACCCCGGGAAGTAAATTAAATACCATTTGGAGGCATTTAATGTTCAAGCATAAACGGCTGATTTTTGACAAAAGAGATAACACAACCCATTACGTCATGCTTCAGAAAGGTGAAAAATGGTCCGTTTTCAAATGTTTTATTTTTGCACGTCAGTTCACATTTGTAGGTAGATCATCAGTTTTAGAGCTAAAATTAGCATGTTTAAAGTGATTTTCATGCTTCCAGGGGCCCGTGAAGTGAATTAAAAACCATTTGGAGGCATTTAATGTTCAAGCATAAACGGCTGATTTTTGACAAAAGAGATAACACAACCCATTACGTCATGCTTCAGAAAGGTGAAAAATGGTCGGTTTTCAAATGTTTTATTTTTGAACGTCAGTTCACATTTGTAGGAGGATCATCAGTTTTAGAGCTAAAATTAGCATGTTTACAGTGATTTTCATGCTTCCAGGGGCACTAAACACAACATTTGTGGAATGGTTAAAAGTGCATGAAAATGGCCAATTTTCTCACTCTGAGGTCTCAAAAAGTGCTTCTTCACTCCGGGAAGTGAATTAAAAACCATTTGGAGGCATTTAATTTTTAAGCAAAAACAGCAGATTTTTGACAAAAGAGATAACACCCCCCCATTACGTCATGCTTCAGAAAGGTGCAAAATGGTCCAGTTTCAAATATTTTATTTTTGAACGTCAGTTCACATTTGTAGGTGGATCATCAGTTTTAGAGCTAAAATTAGCATGTTTAAAGTGATTTTCATGCTTCCAGGGGCCCGGGAAGTGAATTAAAAACCATTTGGAGGCATTTAATGTTCAAGCAAAAACAGCAGATTTTTGACAAAAGAGATAACACCCCCCCATTACGTCATGCTTCAGAAAGGTGAAAAATGGTCCATTTTCAAATGTTTTATTTTTGCACGTCAGTTCACATTTGTAGGTAGATCATCAGTTTTAGAGCTAAAATTAGCATGTTTAAAGTGATTTTCATGCTTCCAGGGGCCCTAAACACAACATTTGTGTAATGGTTAGAAGTGCATGAAAATGGCCAATTTACTCACTCTGAGGTCTCAAAAAGTGTTTCTTCACCCCGGGAAGTGAATTAAACACCATTTAGAGGCATTTAATGTTCAAGCAAAAACGGCTGATTTTTGACAAAAGAGATAACACCCCCCATTACGTCTTGCTTCAGAAAGGTGAAAAATGGGCCATTTTCAAATGTTTTATTTTTGAATGTCAGTTCACATTTGTAGGTAGATCATCAGTTTTAGACCTAAAATTAGCATGTTTAATGTGATTTTCATGCTTCCAGGGGCCCTAAACACAACATTTGTGGAATGGTTAAAAGTGCATGAAAATGGCCAATTTACTCACTCTGAGGTCTCAAAAAGTGTTTCTTCAACCCGGGAAGTGAATTAAATACCATTTGGAGGCATTTAATGTTCAAGCAAAAACGGCTGATTTTTTACAAAAGAGATAACACCCCCATTACGTCATGCTTCAGAAAGGTGAAAAATGGCCCGTTTTCAAATGTTTTATTTTTGAACGTCAGTTCACATTTGTAGGTGGATCATCAGTTTTAGAGCTAAAATTAGCATGTTTAAAGTGATTTTCATGCTTCCAGGGGCCCTAAACACAACATTTGTGGAATGGTTAAAAGTGCATGAAAATGGCCAATTTACTCACTCTGACGTCTCAAAAATTGTTTCTTCACCCCGGGTAGTGAATTAAAAACCATTTGGAGGCATTTAATGTTCAAGCAAAAACAGCTGATTTTTGACAAAAGAGATAACACCCCCCATTACGTCATGCTTCAGAAAGGTGAAAAATGGTCCGCTTTCAAATGTTTTTTTTTGTATGTCAGTTCACATTTGTAGGTACATCATCAGTTTTAGAGCTAAAATTAGCATGTTTAAAGTGATTTTCATGCTTCCAGGGGCCCGGGAAGTGAATTAAAAACCATTTGGAGGCATTTAATGTTCAAGCAAAAACAGCAGATTTTTGACAAAAGAGATAACACCCCCCCATTACGTCATGCTTCAGAAAGGTGAAATATGGTCCATTTTCAAATGTTTTATTTTTGAACGTCAGTTCACATTTGTAGGTGGATCATCAGTTTTAGAGCTAAAATTAGCATGTTTAAAGAGAATTTCATGCTTCTAGGGGCCCTAAACACAACATTTGTGGAATGGTTAAAAGTGCATGAAAATGTCAAATTTACTCACTCTGAGGTCTCAAAAAGTGTTTCTTCACCCCAGGAAGTAAATTAAATACCATTTGGAGGCATTTAATGTTCAAGCAAAAACGGCTGATTTTTGACAAAAGAGATAACACCCCCTATTACGTCATGCTTCAGAAAGGTGAACAATGGTCCGTTTTCAAATGTTTTATTTTTGCACGTCAGTTCACATTTGTAGGTAGATCATCAGTTTTAGAGCTAAAATTAGCATGTTTAAAGTGATTTTCATGCTTCCAGGGGCCCTAAACACAACATTTGTGTAATGGTTAAAAGTGCATGAAAATGGCCAATTTACTCACTCTGAGGTCTCAAAAAGTGTTTCTTCACACCGGGAAGGGAATTAAATACCATTTGGAGGCATTTAATGTTCAAGCAAAAACGGCTGATTTTTGACAAAAGAGATAACACCCCCCCCATTACGTCATGCTTCAGAAAGGTGAAAAATGGTCCGCTTTCAAATGCTTTATTTTTGAACGTCAGTTCACATTTGTAGGTAGATCATCAGTTTTAGAGCTAAAATTAGCATGTTTAAAGTGATTTTCATGCTTCCAGGGGCCCTAAACACAACATTTGTGAAATAGTTAACAGTGCATGAAAATGGCCAATTTACTCACTCTGAGGTCTCAAAAAGTGTTTCTTCACACCGGGAAGTGAATTAAATACCATTTGGAGGCATTTAATGTTCAAGCAAAAACGGCTGATTTTTGATAAAAGAGATAACACCCCCCATTACGTCTTGCTTCAGAAAGGTGAAAAATGGTCCATTTTTAAATGTTTTATTTTTGAATGTCAGTTCACATTTGTAGGTAGATCATCAGTTTTAGAGCTAAAATTAGCATGTTTAAAGTGATTTTCATGCTTCCAGGGGCCCGTGAAGTGAATTAAAAACCATTTGGAGGCATTTCATGTTCAAGCAAAAAAAGCTGATTTTTGACAAAAGAGATAACACCCCCCCCCATTACGTCATGCTTCAGAAAGGTGAAAAATGGTCCGTTCTCAAATGTTTTATTTTTGAACGTCAGTTCACATTTGTAGGTGGATCATCAGTTTTAGAGCTAAAATTAGCTTTTTTAAAGTGATTTTCATGCTTCCAGGGGCCCTAAACACAACATTTGTGGAATGGTTAGAAGTGCATGAAAATGGCCAATTTACTCACTCTGAGGTCTCAAAAAGTGTTTCTTCACCCCGGGAAGTGAATTAAACACCATTTAGAGGCATTTAATGTTCAAGCAAAAACGGCTGATTTTTGACAAAAGAGATAACACCCCCCATTACGTCTTGCTTCAGAAAGGTGAAAAATGGGCCATTTTCAAATGTTTTATTTTTGAATGTCAGTTCACATTTGTAGGTAGATCATCAGTTTTAGAGCTAAAATTAGCATGTTTAAAGTGATTTTCATGCTTCCAGGGGCCCTAAACACAACATTTGTAGAATGGTTAAAAGTGCATGAAAATGGACAATTTACTCACTCTGAGGTCTCAAAAAGTGTTTCTTCAACCCGGGAAGTGAATTAAATACCATTTGGAGGCATTTAATGTTCAAGCAAAAACAGCTGATTTTTGACAAAAGAGATAACACCCCCCATTACGTCATCCTTCAGAAAGGTGAAAAATGGTCCGCTTTCAAATGTTGTATTTTTTGAACGTCAGTTCACATTTGTAGGTAGATCATCAGTTTTAGAGCTAAAATTAGCATGTTTAAAGTGATTTTCATGCTTCCAGGGGCCCTAAACACAACATTTGTGGAATGGTTAAAAGTGCATGAAAATGGCCAATTTACTCACTCTGACGTCTCAAAAAGTGTTTCTTCACCCCGGGAAGTGAATTAAAAACCATTTGGAGGCATTTAATGTTCAAGCAAAAACAGCTGATTTTTGATAAAAGAGATAACACCCCCCCCATTACGTCTTGCTTCAGAAAGGTGCAAAATGGCCCAGTTTCAAATATTTTATTTTTGAACGTCAGTTCAAATTTGTAGGTGAATCATCAGTTTTAGAGCTAAAATTAGCATGTTTAAAGTGATTTTCATGCTTCCAGGGGCCCGGGAAGTGAATAAAAAACAATTTGGAGGCATTTAATGTTCAAGCAAAAACAGCTGATTTTTGACAAAAGAGATAACACCCCCCCATTACGTCATGCTTCAGAAAGGTGAAATATGGTCCGTTTTCAAATGTTTTATTTTTGAACGTCAGTTCACATTTGTAGGTGGATCATCAGTTTTAGAGCTAAAATTAGCATGTTTAAAGTGATTTTCATGCTTCCAGGGGCCCGGGAAGTGAATTAAAAACCATATAGAGGCATTTAATGTTCAAGCAAAAACAGCTGATTTTTGACAAAAGAGATAACACCCCCCCATTACGTCATGCTTCAGAAAGGTGAAATATGGTCCGTTTTCAAATGTTTTATTTTTGAACGTCAGTTCACATTTGTAGGTGGATCATCAGTTTTAGAGCTAAAATTAGCATGTTTAAAGTGAATTTCATGCTTCTAGGGGCCCTAAACACAACATTTGTGGAATGGTTAAAAGTGCATGAAAATGGCCAATTTACTCACTCTGAGGTCTCAAAAAGTGTTTCTTCACCCCGGGAAGTAAATTAAATACCATTTGGAGGCATTTAATGTTCAAGCATAAACGGCTGATTTTTGACAAAAGAGATAACACAACCCATTACGTCATGCTTCAGAAAGGTGAAAAATGGTCCGTTTTCAAATGTTTTATTTTGCACGTCAGTTCACATTTGTAGGTAGATCATCAGTTTTAGAGCTAAAATTAGCATGTTTAAAGTGATTTTCATGCTTCCAGGGGCCCGTGAAGTGAATTAAAAACCATTTGGAGGCATTTAATGTTCAAGCATAAACGGCTGATTTTTGACAAAAGAGATAACACAACCCATTACGTCATGCTTCAGAAAGGTGAAAAATGGTCGGTTTTCAAATGTTTTATTTTTGAACGTCAGTTCACATTTGTAGGAGGATCATCAGTTTTAGAGCTAAAATTAGCATGTTTACAGTGATTTTCATGCTTCCAGGGGCACTAAACACACCATTTGTGGAATGGTTAAAAGTGCATGAAAATGGCCAATTTTGTCACTCTGAGGTCTCAAAAAGTGCTTCTTCACTCCGGGAAGTGAATTAAAAACCATTTGGAGGCATTTAATTTTCAAGCAAAAACAGCAGATTTTTGACAAAAGAGATAACACCCCCCATTACGTCATGCTTCAGAAAGGTGCAAAATGGTCCAGTTTCAAATATTTTATTTTTGAACGTCAGTTCACATTTGTAGGTGGATCATCAGTTTTAGAGCTAAAATTAGCATGTTTAAAGTGATTTTCATGCTTCCAGGGGCCCGGGAAGTGAATTAAAAACCATTTGGAGGCATTTAATGTTCAAGCAAAAACAGCAGATTTTTGACAAAAGAGATAACACCCCCCCATTACGTCATGCTTCAGAAAGGTGAAAAATGGTCCATTTTCAAATGTTTTATTTTTGCACGTCAGTTCACATTTGTAGGTAGATCATCAGTTTTAGAGCTAAAATTAGCATGTTTAAAGTGATTTTCATGCTTCCAGGGGCCCTAAACACAACATTTGTGTAATGGTTAAAAGTGCATGAAAATGGCCAATTTACTCACTCTGAGGTCTCAAAAAGTGTTTCTTCACCCCGGGAAGTGAATTAAATACCATTTGGAGGCATTTAATGTTCAAGCAAAAACGGCAGATTTTTGACAAAAGAGATAACATCCCCCCCATTACGTCATGCTTCAGAAGGGTGCAAAATGGTCCGTTTTCAAATGTTTTATTTTTGAATGTCAGTTCACATTTGTAGGTAGATCATCAGTTTTAGAGCTAAAATTAGCATGTTTAAAGTGATTTTCATGCTTCCAGGGGCCCGTGAAGTGAATTAAAAAACCATTTGGAGGCATTTAATGTTCAAGCAAAAACAGCAGATTTTTGACAAAAGAGATAACACCCACCCATTACGTCATGCTTCAGAAAGGTGCAAAATGGTCAGTTTTCAAATGTTTTATTTTTGAATGTCAGTTCACATTTGTAGGTAGATCATCAGTTTTAGAGCTAAAATTAGCATGTTTAAAGTGATTTTCATGCTTCCAGGGGCCCGTGAAGTGAATTAAAAACCATTTGGAGGCATTTAATGTTCAAGCAAAAACAGCAGATTTTTGCTAAAAGAGATAGCACCCCCCATTACGGCATGCTTCAGAAAGGTGAAAAATGGTCCGTTTTCAAATGTTTTATTTTTGAACCTCAGTTCACATTTGTAGGTGGATCATCAGTTTTAGAGCTAAAATTAGCATGTTTAAAGTGAATTTCATGCTTCTAGGGGCCCTAAACACAACATTTGTGGAATGGTTAAAAGTGCATGAAAATGGCCAATTTACTCACTCTGACGTCTCAAAAAGTGTTTCTTCACCCCGGGAAGTGAATTAAAAACCATTTGGAGGCATTTAATGTTCAAGCAAAAACAGCTGATTTTTGACAAAAGAGATAACACCCCCCATTACGTCATGCTTCAGAAAGGTGAAAAATGGTCGGTTTTCAAATGTTTTATTTTTGAACGTCAGTTCACATTTGTAGGAGGATCATCATTTTTAGAGCTAAAATTAGCATGTTTACAGTGATTTTCATGCTTCCAGGGGCCCTAAACACAACATTTGTGGAATGGTTAAAAGTGCATGAAAATGGCCAATTTTCTCACTCTGAGGTCTCAAAAAGTGTTTCTTCACCCCGGGAAGTGAATTAAATACCATTTGGAGGCATTTAATGTTCAAGCAAAAACTGCAGATTTTTGACAAAAGAGATAACATCCCCCCCATTACGTCATGCTTCAGAAGGGTGCAAAATGGTCCGTTTTCAAATGTTTTATTTTTGAATGTCAGTTCACATTTGTAGGTAGATCATCAGTTTTAGAGCTAAAATTAGCATGTTTAAAGTGATTTTCATGCTTCCAGGGGCCCGTGAAGTGAATTAAAAAACCATTTGGAGGCATTTAATGTTCAAGCAAAAACAGCAGATTTTTGACAAAAGAGATAACACCCACCCATTACGTCATGCTTCAGAAAGGTGCAAAATGGTCCGTTTTCAAATGTTTTATTTTTGAATGTCAGTTCACATTTGTAGGTAGATCATCAGTTTTAGAGCTAAAATTAGCATGTTTAAAGTGATTTTCATGCTTCCAGGGGCCCGTGAAGTGAATTAAAAACCATTTGGAGGCATTTAATGTTCAAGCAAAAACAGCAGATTTTTGCTAAAAGAGATAGCACCCCCCATTACGGCATGCTTCAGAAAGGTGAAAAATGGTCAGTTTTCAAATGTTTTATTTTTGAACCTCAGTTCACATTTGTAGGTGGATCATCAGTTTTAGAGCTAAAATTAGCATGTTTAAAGTGAATTTCATGCTTCTAGGGGCCCTAAACACAACATTTGTGGAATGGTTAAAAGTGCATGAAAATGGCCAATTTACTCACTCTGACGTCTCAAAAAGTGTTTCTTCACCCCGGGAAGTGAATTAAAAACCATTTGGAGGCATTTAATGTTCAAGCAAAAACAGCTGATTTTTGACAAAAGAGATAACACCCCCCATTACGTCATGCTTCAGAAAGGTGAAAAATGGTCCGCTTTCAAATGTTTTATTTTTTGAACGTCAGTTCACATTTGTAGGTAGATCATAAGTTTTAGAGCTAAAATGAGCACGTTTAAAGTGATTTTCATGCTTCCAGGGGCCCTAAACACAACATTTGTGGAATGGTTAAAAGTGCATGAAAATGGCCAATTTACTCACTCTGACGTCTCAAAAAGTGTTTCTTCACCCCGGGAAGTAAATTAAAAACCATTTGGAGGCATTTAATGTTCAAGCAAAAACAGCTGATTTTTGACAAAAGAGATAACACCCCCCATTACGTCATGCTTCAGAAAGGTGAAAAATGGTCCACTTTCAAATGTTTTATTTTTGAATGTCAGCTCACATTTGTAGGTACATTATCAGTTTTAGAGCTAAAATTAGCCTGTTTACAGTGATTTTCATGCTTCCAGGGGCCCTAAACACAACATTTGTGGAATGGTTAAAAGTGCATGAAAATGGCCAATTTTCTCACTCTGAGGTCTCAAAAAGTGTTTCTTCACTCCGGGAAGTGAATTAAAAACCATTTGGAGGCATTTAATTTTCAAGCAAAAACAGCAGATTTTTGACAAAAGAGATAACACCCCCCCATTACGTCATGCTTTAGAAAGGTGCAAAATGGCCCAGTTTCAAATATTTTATTTTTGAACGTCAGTTCAAATTTGTAGGTGAATCATCAGTTTTAGAGCTAAAATTAGCATGTTTAAAGTGATTTTCATGCTTCCAGGGGCCCGGGAAGTGAATAAAAAACAATTTGGAGGCATTTAATGTTCAAGCAAAAACAGCTGATTTTTGACAAAAGAGATAACACCCCCCCATTACGTCATGCTTCAGAAAGGTGAAATATGGTCCGTTTTCAAATGTTTTATTTTTGAACGTCAGTTCACATTTGTAGGTGGATCATCAGTTTTAGAGCTAAAATTAGCATGTTTAAAGTGATTTTCATGCTTCCAGGGGCCCGGGAAGTGAATTAAAAACCATATAGAGGCATTTAATGTTCAAGCAAAAACAGCTGATTTTTGACAAAAGAGATAACACCCCCCCATTACGTCATGCTTCAGAAAGGTGAAATATGGTCCGTTTTCAAATGTTTTATTTTTGAACGTCAGTTCACATTTGTAGGTGGATCATCAGTTTTGGAGCTAAAATTAGCATGTTTAAAGTGAATTTCATGCTTCTAGGGGCCCTAAACACAACATTTGTGGAATGGTTAAAAGTGCATGAAAATGGCCAATTTACTCACTCTGAGGTCTCAAAAAGTGTTTCTTCACCCCGGGAAGTAAATTAAATACCATTTGGAGGCATTTAATGTTCAAGCATAAACGGCTGATTTTTGACAAAAGAGATAACACAACCCATTACGTCATGCTTCAGAAAGGTGAAAAATGGTCCGTTTTCAAATGTTTTATTTTTGCACGTCAGTTCACATTTGTAGGTAGATCATCAGTTTTAGAGCTAAAATTAGCATGTTTAAAGTGATTTTCATGCTTCCAGGGGCCCGTGAAGTGAATTAAAAACCATTTGGAGGCATTTAATGTTCAAGCATAAACGGCTGATTTTTGACAAAAGAGATAACACAACCCATTACGTCATGCTTCAGAAAGGTGAAAAATGGTCGGTTTTCAAATGTTTTATTTTTGAACGTCAGTTCACATTTGTAGGAGGATCATCAGTTTTAGAGCTAAAATTAGCATGTTTACAGTGATTTTCATGCTTCCAGGGGCACTAAACACAACATTTGTGGAATGGTTAAAAGTGCATGAAAATGGCCAATTTTCTCACTCTGAGGTCTCAAAAAGTGCTTCTTCACTCC